>NC_084842.1:12250113-12552002 GCF_033115175.1 Lepus europaeus
CAAGCCTTCCCCCGAGGTCTGGGAATCACCCAGGATCCCCTGGGCTCCCAACCTTGACTTAGGGCTTGCCGGCTGTCTCCAGGGACAGGTGCAGCCTAACAGCCCACCTGCCAGTCCTGACGGCCAAAAGACAGCTCAAGAGAGGTGTGAGGATTGAAGTTGGGGATGGGGGGAAAGCAGGTGCATCCATCAGCCACGGCCCAGAGGTCCTGGCCTACTTTATTTTCTTAAAGCAATCTACATGGAGTTGATGCAAAAGATGATAAAAATTTAAATAGCTGGCTCTTCCACCCTTCCCATCCCAATCCCTGAAGTAACAAATGTTCACCAAGGGAAGTGTTTCAGTCAACACTTCTTTATGTTCCTACAAACATAAACATCATGGTGGGTATGCTGTGGTGCAAACATGAACTTTTTTTTTGGAACTGCTACCAGGTTCCCTCTTTCCCATGGGGGAATGGTTCACTTTTTATCTCCTTCCAATTCCAGAATTTGCCATAATTGGCCTGTGACGCTGGCATCCCGTATGGACGCTGGCTCAAGTCCTGGCTCCTCCAGTTCTGATCCAGCTCCCTGCTAATGCACCTGGGAAAGCAGTAGAACATGGCCCACATGTTTGAGCCCCTGCACCCACATGGGAGACCCAGATGAAGCTCCTGGCTCCTGGCTTCGGTCTGGCTCAGTCCCCACTTGTTACAGACATTTGGGGTGTGAACCAGAGGTGGAAGATCTCTCTCTCTCTCTCTCTCTCTCTCTGGAACTCTGCCTTTCAAATAAATAAATAAATCTTTGAAAAATAATCTCATTTCAATCTTTATGGCTTTATGTACGTGATTCAACCTTCTCATCCGCAGGCCCCAGGAACTGCCACAGGATGGTTTCAGTGGTGTCTTTCACGTCTCCTCCCTAAGCTATGCATCTACCCTGAGGCAATGGACCGGGAAGGGGGAAGGAAGCAAGGCTCGCGCAGCCCGCGGTCGCTTCCCAGCTAACTTAGCACCGCTGCCGGCACATACGCAGACGCTGGCTCTCCTTGCACTGGGGACATTAGCTGGTTCTTCAGAGGACCCAGGGCGGGGGTTACCCCTCTCCAACCTCTTGCTGCGTGAGCTCTTGCTACAGGGATGCCGTCACCCCTTAGGTAGAGACGGAACAAGCATGGAAGGTCTAAAGCACCCCATCGCTTTTCAGTTCTTTGCTTGCAAGACTGAGAGCAGAACCCAGCCCCCACTCCATGGAGAAACTTCCCAACCCTCTGCAATGTTTCTCAACCCCACTGCAACTGTTAACCTTCCTGCCCACCGAAGAGGCCTGCGCAAACCAGCTCAGCCCCAACGCCCCCCCAGTCCTGATCCTCAGCTGCCTCGACTGTGTACAACCAGTCTGTAGGGGAAGAGTGCTCCCTACCCTCGCTGGTAGTGAGTCCCTCTCTGGTCTGCCTCATCTTAACCCCTACAGTCGGCGCCCCGCGAGCAGCGATGCCAGAGCTCAGCCCGCCCCCCTCCGGGGGGGGGACCCTCAGAAGCCACAGGGCTTGTAGGCAGCCATGGGAAAGAGCTCCGTGACTCTCCCCTCCTCGGAAACTTCCTCTCTGCAGCACACCGTGGGTGAGGACCACGGATCGCCCAGCACTCGTGGCGCCCCGCTGAATTCCCACCCAGCATCTCTCACCCTCCCTTCCCTTGCTTGGTGCTTTCCCAAGGACTCCAGCCAGAGCCAGATCTCTCCGCCGCGTGCACCATCAGACTGGATTTTTCTCCCCACGGACTGGTAAGAAGCCGGCCTCTTTCCCCAGCGCGCCTGGGGCAGGCTCCGGCCGCTGCCGCTCCCCTCCCCCTTCGTCTGGGAGCAAGGGAGGAAGCTTTGGCAGATTGTGGGGAACACCTGCCCCGGACGCTGGGACTCTGTCCTCCAGGAGGATTCCGGTTGTGGGAGCCCCTCCCCGGGGTGCCCTGGAGCCAGCCAAGTCCCCACTCTGCCTGGGCCATGACTGTGAAAATGCTGGCATTCCTCCCAACTCGCCCCTGGCCTGTCTCGACAAAGCCTCTCCATCTTGAGCTTGAAAGGGGAGGTAAAACCAAAAGAACTGACACAGAAGAGACTGCAAATGGCCACAGGTTCCTTGTGTTCAGGCCTGAACCTGAAACCCTCGGCCCCACCAGCCCTTACTCCCCACATCCCCTCTGCAATGCTGATCCGCCGGACCAACTGCCCCATGGAGTCCTGAACAGTGGAGACCAGCAGCAAAAGACGGAAAAGGAGAAAAACACAAAATCAAAGTATCAGATGCTTGCCTGGCAGCAAGCCAAATCCCAGTCCGGCGGGAGGCTGCCTTCAAGGTGACAATAGTGGGCCCTGGGCGGAGGCCTCCCACTCAACCACGTCCCAGTGTGGACAGTGGGGACACTGGAAGATGGACCGTCTCCGGTGGGGGGAAGCCCTCCCCATCCAGGACAGCCCTCTGCCCTGCCAACTCCAGCACAGGACATCTCATCTGTTCAACTTAAAGGGATGAGGAGGCCCAGGGCTCAACAGCCCCCATGGCAGACGCACCCCGGGACTCGAGGTGACAGGGACGGTGTTGGTCTCTTTCTTCGTGGACACTGAGGCTAGCTTATCTGTGTTAAGTGAATATTGTGGCCCACTCCTTCCTTCCCCCGTCTCCGTTGTTGGCATGAAGGGCCTCACTGAAACACCAAATATATTGCTCCTTTGGAGACATCTCCCTCCTGCACACCTTTCTAATTCTCACCAACTGCCCCAGCCCCATTCCCTACTCACCAGGCCCCCAGACTGCATGCGCCAGCATCCCTTATGGGTGCCGGTTCACGTCTTGCTGCTCTACTTTGGATCCAGCTCTCTGCTAGGGCCTGGGAAAGCAGTAGAGGATGGCCCAAGTCCTTGGGCCCCTGCACTTGCATGGGAGACCTGGAAGAAGCCTCTGGGTCCGGATCGGCACAGCACTACTGTTGGGGCCATTTTGGGAGTGAACCAGTGGATGGAAGACCTCTCTCTCTCTCTCTCTCTCTCCTCCCTCCCCCCTCTGTAACTCTACCTCTCAAATAATTTTTTTTTTAAGTCTCCTCTCCACAGGAAAGAGACAGGAAGTCTGCACGCCACAGGCTGTTCCCTTGGGAAGTAAGCTTTCATTGCCTCCCATGAGGTGGAGGTGCAAGTGCCAGACTTGTTTGAAAGGCACCATCACACGGACAGCTTTTTGGGCTTTGGAAAGACTATGGGGCATTTAGGAGTACCTTCAGTTTTCAATTGTATATTTAGTCAATTATCAAGAAGATAAAAACCCCACTCTACCTCATTACACAATCATTCCTACCTCTGGGTTATCTGGAAGACTAGCATATAGCAAATGCTGAAGAGGTTCTATCCACGAGAGCTCTTACTGTAAGAATCCCTTCCTATGACCGCCTTCTGTTTCTTTCACAGAGCCAGTTTTTTCATATGTCTTACTGACAGTGTGAAGGAATAAATGTTGCTGGCGCATGTTTGGTTCCTGTAGGAGAATGTTCATGTGAGATGTCTTCTCATTGATTTGTCAGTTAACGTTTCCCTCTTAAGCATGTGACGCACACTGCACGTTCTTCCACTGATTCTGCCTTTGGTGAGCCCAGCATGCAGTCTTCCATACCAGGAATGCAAATGCTATGGAAGACATAAGAGACATACTCTTCCATGTATTTCTGAAGGAGTTAAACTGATATGAAGCTAAAGTTTTATTAATCTTCCTGAGAAATAAAACTCTGCATTTGATGACTAGATATTAATATTAGTGTTGGAGTTAATATTAATAGTAACTTTAATTAGACTTTTTACATGTGAAATTTGTTGATACTAACTATACAGTAACAAAGTTAAAAATTCACATAAAATAGTACAATAATGTTTCAAACTGGGTAGGATTTAAATACTTAAAATTATAAGTATACTTATATAAAAATACTTAAAATTATAAGTATATACTAATTTTCCCCCCTTTTTTTAAGATTTATTTTATTTATTTGAAAGGCAAAGTTACAGAGAGAGAGAGAGAGAGAAATCTTCTATCTGCTTGTTAACTCCCCAAACGGCCTCAATGGCTGGGGCCAGGCCAGGCCTAAGCCAGGACCAGGAGCCTCTTTTGGGTTTGCCATTTGGGTGCAGGGGCCCAAGGACTTGGGCCATCTTCTGCTGCTTTCCCAGGCACATTAGCAGGGAGCTGATCGGAAGTGGAGCAGCTGGGACACAAGCCAGCGCCCATATGCGATGCTGGTGCTCAGAAGGTGGTTTAACCAGCTATGCCACAGTGTCAGCCCTATTAATTTTTCAGTGATATATTTCATATTGGAGTCACAAGAATCATCTGTTACTCAAATAAGCTAAATTATCTCACATATTAAATGCTTAAATATCAATTACATACTATTATTTAGTCCTAAAATATCTCTACCAAAGGTTTAATTTACTCCATATTCTACTGACACATTTTCCCAAGATTTAAACACCTCTGTCCAGTAAGAGAAAATGTACGTTATCCCCGCCCAGGCTCCTGGGAAGGCCGGGATTGTCCATTTGCAGGTCCGATTATGCCTGCAACTCACCTTCCTCAGTGTATTCATGGTTTTGCATCTCTTTCCCCTGAGACGGGTAAATGTCAGTTTATCTCTACAACCACGTGAAGGTCTTTCCTTCGGATCCTGCAGGCTCTTAGCTAATCCTATGCAACCCACCCGAATGGGAAGAAGACTGCATTCCTTTCTTGTTCTAATACTCCAGTAGGTTTTCTGAATTCTGTCAGAGCTTTGTCTGACTCTATAGTAATTACTATAGTCAAATGTCAAACAACACAGACAAGAGAGTAATTAAATACTTTTTGTAGGGGATAGCCTGAGACCATTACCCTGGAAGAAACTCTGCGTTTGTAAGAATAAACCTGAGAGACACAAGGCCTGGGAGTGCTGAAGGGTGATGCTACACCTGGGGAACTGACCTGCAGGCCACCCAATGGTACAGTAAATATTGTGTCTGGTGCGGAAGCTGTGTTGTACTGGCTACTTGCACCTGGTGACCATGCGATGCCACAGCCTCCAAAACACACTCAGGGAGCAGGGAATGAAGGAAGGGGAGCTGGCAGCAAACAAAAGCCCCAGCAGCAACTCCTGGGGAATGTGGGGACACAAGAAGCTACGTCCCCACCTCGCGCATGCTGCTCTGTCCTCTGAGAGTCCACATCCCTGGCCCTTCAAGAAACTGCATCCTGTGTGTGTCTTTCCATCAATCACAACACTGTACTGTCGTGACAACTAAACACACCTGTTGCCGTTGATTTCTCCACAATGTTGCAGTGGGTTCGTTTCTGAGAGGAGCAGCGTGGTGGGGGCAAGAGGCGCGGAGTCAACACACAGACCTCGGGAGTCGGGTGAGAGCAGGCTTGAGGCGAGCAGCCTGCAGACTCGTTTATTACAGTTGATACAACAGCTTATATAGCCAAGACCAGCCAATCTGGTCAAGGGGCGGTCCATACCCCAACCAATCACAGCCTGTTGCCAGGCAGTTTCCACAGCCATCCAATCACAGCCTGTCGCCAGGCAGTTTCAAATCCATCCAATCACAGCCTGTTGCCAGGCAGTTTCCAGAGCCATCCAATCACAGCCTGTCGCCAGGCAGTTTCAAATCCATCCAATCACAGCCTGTCGCCAGGCAGTTTCCAGAACCATCCAATCACAGCCTGTTGCTAGGCAGTTTCAAAGCCATTCCTGACTGACTGACGCTTGCTTGCCAGTGGCCACCTTCGCATGGCCTTCTCATTCCACTACATTTCCCCCTTTTCGTTTATTTTTGAGCAACGGGAGGCATGATTCTTGGCCATACCATTGTTGACCCCGTTTCCATGTGGTCTCCGTACGCAGCTGTGCCTGTCTTAGGTTGTCCCCCAGGGGATCTTAATGTAGTGGAATGAGAAGGCCATGCGAAGGTGGCCACTGGCAAGCAAGCGTCAGTTAGTCAGGAATGGCTTTGAAACTGCCTAGCAACAGGCTGTGATTGGATGGCTCTGGAAACTGCCTGGCGACAGGCTGTGATTGGATGGCTGTGGAAACTGCCTGGCAAAAGGCTGTGATTGGTTGGGGTATGGACCGCCCCTTGACCAGATTGGCTGGTCTTGGCTATATAAGCTGTTGTATCAACTGTAATAAACGAGTCTGCAGGCTGCTCGCCTCAAGCCTGCTCTCACTCGACTCCCGGGGTCTGTGTGTTGACTCCGCGCCTCTTGCCCCCACCACGCTGCTCCTCTCAGAAACGAACCCACTGCAACATTGTGGAGAAATCAACGGCAACACACACCTACAAGTTTAAAACAACAAAAAGCCTACATTCAAACAGGTTTAACATCAGTAAAGACACATTAACAGCCCACGTATATGAGATAGTGCAGGAACAGGATAAACTCTGCAACACCACCAATAACCTGGTTCTTTCAGAATTTCTGCTCTACCCAGCACAGTGTCAGTATCACTAAAGGATGACCCTTCACAGTTTCCAAATGGCACAACACTTCAGAGGCTGCTTCTCCCTCTTGAGTGACAACAAGGAAAAAGGGAACATATTTGCTGCAGCATTTCAGTAAACGACTCCAGTAAGTCAGTGTGACTAGAACAGCTCAGGTTCCATGTCTACACCACATCTAGGGACGAGGTTCTGTGAGGCCACGGGGGCCAAGTCCATCATCAGGGGAGACGTAGCCTCCTTAAAACTAGTCAGTAAAGAAATCCAGAGCCACGTGAAACAGAGAGAAAGATTTTATGCTGGGAAGGCATAAAAGTCTACTACAGGCAATAAACAAACCAATTCTCTCTCCTTGTATGTGTTTGGCATGAGACAACATGACATTTCATTTCAAGAATTTTCAAGCCATGCTGTTTAAATATTGGAATCAATTAAAATTATTTTTTATTTGAAAGAGACAGACAGATACTCCCCAGATGCCTGCAATAGCTGGGGCCTTGGCCGGAAGCTGGGATTCAAACTCACTTTGATATGTCATTGGGGCATCCTAGCAGAGTCTTAACCACTGTGTCACATTCTCAACCCCGAAACCATCGTAAACATCCAACCATATGCACTCCAGTCATTCAGAGTGTAGAAGCCAGGAGACTCAATTAGGGTCTCCCACATGGGTGGCAGGGGCCCAGTCCTTGGGACATCTTCTGGTGCATTCCCAGGTGCATCACAGGGAGCTGGATCAGAAATGGAGCAGCCGGCACTCAAACTGGCCCTCATGTGGGATGCTGCTGTTGCAAATGGCAGCTTTACCCATTGTGCCACAATGCAGAACTTTGTTTTGTAAGTGTAGGCTATATATCACTATCATTTTAGAAATTAAAATTCAGAAATTCTAAACATATTTATTAAATTGTTTAAAAACAGCAGCAGTGATTACAATTATATGGCAGGGAGCAGGAAACCACTGGCAACTCCTGCAGCCAGTGCCTGGAGGGGATACCACCTTCCTGGAGCCAGGCACCGGGCAACCAGCAGGGAGGAGACACCATCTTACTAGGGCGAGTAGAGCCTGCTGCGTCCTGCGTTGCTGTGGGATTTTGTTGGAGGGATAAATCTGCAGTCCCCTCTGACTTTGAGTCTATCCTGGAAGGCTGAGGGGGGCAGGACACCCACTTAGGCCTAGGAAGTTCTCCCCTCCCCCTCACTCTACCATGGACACCTGGACTCAACTTATCAAGGAGGGGCACCAACCAACCCTTATTGGTTAAGCAGCTGACTCTGGGCATGCTGTAACTCTTTCAGTAGACAGGGGACACTCATGGGACTGAGAGTGACTCTTGATAGGGAGTACAGTCAGGTGTGGCTGGCCCTGCTGTGTCTGGTCTCAGAGGCTCAGGCTTTTGCGCCCACATTGAAGAGCACGCAAATCCTTTGTGTAGTTCAGGCACTTGCATGGATGAGATGCCTAGGCACTGTGGGCTCACCCTGGGTGGTTGGTTCATCTTGGCAGAGAGGGGCTGACACTATAATCATGTCAGCCAACACGATCATACCCTGCCCCCTGCTGACGATAGATGAGATCGACCACACCCAACCTGAGTGTCAGTCACACTGGACTCCTGCCCGAACCTTGAGCATTGGCCAGAGCTCCCTGACCCCACCCAGCATATGCCTCTGGATATCCACTGAAGGAGGAGACACTCCACAGGCCACAGAGGCATAAACCAAAGATAAACACCCTCAGAGGAGAAACCTCACAAGTGTTTCCACAAATGCCTAAAAATAAATGTACGAATACAAGAAACAAGAACAAGTAAGACAGACTAATTCCCCAAAAGGAAGACAATAACACTTCAATATTAGAAGGTTAGGACAAACTGATTGATGAAACACCTGAAAAGGAATTCAAAAGAGTGGTCACCACTGTGCACCTGCTCCCCATGTAGGATCTCTGTCCTTAATGTGTTGTACTATGAGAATTAACGGTAAAACTACTAGTCGAACAGTACTCTATATCTTGCACTGTTGTGTGGGTGCAGGCTGTTGAAATCTTTGCTTAGTATATACTAAGATGATCTTCTGTATATAAAGATAATTGAAAATGAATCTTGGCTGGCGCCGTGGCTCAACAGGCTAATCCTCCGCCTAGCGGAGCTGGCACACTGGGTTCTAGTCCTGGTCGAGGCGCCGGATTCTGTCCCGATTGCCCCTCTTCCAGGCCAGCTCTCTGCTGTGGCCAGGGAGTGCAGTGGAGGATGGCCCAAGTGCTTGGGCCCTGCACCCCATGGGAGACCAGGAGAAGCACCTGGCTCCTGCCTTCGGATCAGCGTGATGCACTGGCCGCAGTGCGCCGGCCGTGGCGGCCATTGGAGGGTGAACCAACGGCAAAGGAAGACCTTTCTCTCTGTCTCTCTCTCTCACTATCCACTCTGCCTGTCAAAAAAAAAAAAAAAAGAAGAAGAAAGAAAGAAAGGAAAATGAATCTTGATGAAGAGTGGGATGGGAGAGGGAGTGGGAGATGGGATGGCTGCAGGTGGGAGGGAGGTTGTGAGGAAAAAAGCCACAACAATGCAAAAGTTGTACTTTGTAAATTTATATTTATTAAATAAAAAAATAGTGGAAAAAAAGAAAAAAACAGAGAAGCAAATACACGAGTGAAAGAAATCCATACATGAAATGGAGGAAAAATTCTGCCTAGAGACAGAGAAAAAGAAGACAAATCAAACAAATAGCAGAAATGAAGAATTTGTCAAATAGAAAATACAGTGGAAATCTAATTAAACCAAACAAAAAAAGGGGTAAGACCCAAATTAATAAAATCAGAGATGAAAAAGGAGATATTACAATGGATACCACAGAAATAAAAAGAATCATCAGTAACTACTGCTAATAGCTATATGCCAACAAAGTGGAAAATTTAGAAGAAATAGATAGATTTCTGGACATATGCAATCTACCAAAACTGAGTCATGAATACACAGTAAAACCTAAATAGATCAATAACCAAGATAGAGATTGAATCAGTAATAAAAACCCTCCCCAAAGCCCAGCATTGTTGGGCTGAATTCTATCAAAAAAAATTTTTTAAGGTGTATTTATTTATTGAAAAGCATAGTTAGAGAGAGAGATAGTGAGAAAGTGAGAGAGAGAGAGAGAGAGAGAGAGAATCTTCCATCTGCTGGTTCACTTTCTGAATGGCTGCCAACTGCCAGAGCTGGGCTGGTCCAAAAACAGAAGCCCAGAGCCTCTTCTGGGTCCCCCATGTGGGTGCAGGGGCCCAAGCACTTGGGGCATCTTCCACTGCTTTCCTAGGTGAAATAGCAGGCACCAGGATCAGAAGCCAGGACTTGAACCAATGCCTGTATGGGATGCCAACACTGCAGGCAGATGCTTTACCCTCTACACCACAGCACTGCCCCTCTACCAAAATTTTAAAAGAACTAATCACAATTTTTTTCAAACTTTGAAACAACTGAAAAGGAGGGAAGCCTCCCAATCTCCTTCCACGAGGCCAGCATCACCTTAATTCCAAAACCTGAAAAAGATACAGCAAAGAAAGAGAACTATAGCCCAATCTTCCTGATGAACACAGATGCATAAAGTCCTCAACAAACTACTAGCTAATCAAATCCAACAACACATCAGAAAGATCATTCACCCCGATCAAGTGGGATTTATCCCCAGTATGTAGGGATGGTTAAACATTTGTAAATCAATAAATGTGATACATCATATTAACAAACAAAAACCATATGATTATCTCAATAAATGCGGAGAAAGCATTTGATAAAATACAACAGTTGTTCATGATAAAAACCTTAAGCAAAACGGAAATAGAAGGAACATTCCTCAACACGATCAAGCCAATATATGACAAATCCACAGCCAGCATCATATTCAACAGGGAAAAGTTGGAAACATTTTCACTAAGATCCAGAGCCAGACAACGATGCCCACTTTCATCTTTGCTGTTCAATATATTTCTGGAATTTTTGCCCAGAGCCATTATTAAAGAAATACAAATCAAAGGAATACAGATTGGAAAAGAGGAAGTCAAATTATTTCTGTTTGCAGATGACAGGATTCTATGTATAGGGGAACCAAAAAATTCTACTAAGAAACTATTGGAACTCACAAGAGAGTTTAGTAAAGTTGTAAGATATAAAATCAACACACAAAAGTCTATAGCTTTTCTCAGAATCAGCCCTTAAGGCATCTGGATCTGGCTGAAGAGCCTATGAGAGTATTTTAGGCATGGAAAGCCAAGACACTCTGGAAGAAAAAAAAAAGAAGAAGACCTAAATGAAAGATCTCAGTGAGTGTGATCCCAGTGGAAAGAACAGGGCCATCAAGGTAGGAGATACCTTTCTCTGAAGGGAGGAGAGAACTTCCACTTTGACTATGACCCTGTCGGAATAAGATCGAAGTCAGAGCACCCTAAAGGCTTCCATAGCCTTGGCAACTCATGACTAGAGCCTAGGGAGATTACTGACGCCATAAACAAGAGTGTTAAATTGTTAAATCAACATCAAGAGTCACTGTGTACTTACGTCCCATGTGGGATCTGTCCTTAATGGGTTGTCCAATGTGAAGTAAGGATATAGCTAGTACTGAAACAGTATTTTTACACTTTGTGTTTCTGTGTGGATGCAAACTGATGAAATCTTTACTTAGTATATACTGAATCGATCTTCTGTATATAAAGATAATTGAAAATAAAAAAAAAACTTGGGGTTAAATTGGAAATTACATAGAAAATTAATCAATTTTTTAAAAAAATATCATGTAGGATCTCTGTCATTAATGTGCTGTACACTGTTCTTTAATGCTATAACTAGTACTCCAACAGTATTTTTCACTTTGTGTTGCTATGTGAGGGCAAACTGTTGAAATATTTACTTTACATATACTAAATTGATTTTCTGTATATAAAGAGAATTGAAAATGAATCTTGATGTGAATGGAAGGGGAGAGGGAGCGGGAAAGGGGAGGGTTGTGGGTGGGAGGGAAGTTATGGGGGGGGCATTGTAATCCATAAGCTGTACTTTGGAAATTTATATTCATTAAATAAAAGATAAAAAAAAGTCTATAGCCTTTGCATACACAAAAAATGTTATAGTTGAGAAAGAACCTGTAAGATCAGTACCATTCACAATAAACAAAAAATTTAAATAACTTGGAATAAATTTAACCAAGGATGTGAAAGTTCTCTACAATGAAAATTATTTTAAAAATTAAAGAAAAAAATAGAAGATACATTAAAAAAATTAGAAGAATCTTTCATGCTTTGGATTGGAAGAATTAATGTCATCAAAATGTCCACACTACCCAAAGCAATTTAATGCAATTCTAATCAAAACACCAAGGACATTCTTTTCAGACCTAGAAAAAACAATACTAAAATTCATACGGAAACACAAGAGACCCCAAATAACTAAAGTAATCTTAAATAAGAAAAACAAAGCCACAGACATCACAATACCAGATTCCAAGACATATTACAGGGACTGGCACTGTGGAACAGTGGGTTAATCCACCTGTGGCGCTGGCATCCCACAAGGGCACCTATTATAGTCCTGGCTGCTTCTCTTCCAAACCAGCTCTCTGCTATGGCCTGGGAAAGCAGTAGAAACAGTCAAGTGTTTGGGTCCCTGCACCTGCATGTGAGACCCAGAAGAAGGTCCTGGATCCTGGCTTTGGATCAGCGCAGCTCTGACCACCCAGCTATTGTGGCCATTTGGGGAATAAGCAAGCAGATGGACGATCTTTCTCTCTGCCTCTCAAATAAATAAAATAAAATCTTTAAATTTTTAAAAGACATATTATAGAGCAGTTACAATCAAAATAGCCTGTGTTGTGTTGCTGTGACTTAGAGCGTAAAGCTGCCACCTGCACTCCCAGCATCCCATATAGGTGCTGGTTCAAGTCCTGGTTGCTCCAATTCAGACCCGGCTCTCTGCTATGGCCTGGGAAAGCAGTGGAAGATGGTCCAAGTCCTTGGGCCCCTGCACCCATGTGGGAGACCCAGAAGAAGCTCCTGGCTCCTGGCTTTGGGTCAGCCCAGCTCCAACCATTTGGGGAGTGAACCAGCAGATAGAAGATATCTCTCCCTCCCTCCCGCCGCCTCCCTCCTTCCCTCCCCCCCTCCTTCCTTCCCTCCCTCCCTCCTTTCCTCCTTCCCTCCCTCCCTCTCTCTCTCTCTCTCTCTGCCTCTCTGTAATTCTGCTTTTCAAATAAATAAATAAATCTTTTAAAAAAGCCTTTCAAATAAATAAATAAATCTTTAAAAAAAAAAAAAAACAAACAACAGACTGGTACTGGCACAAAAACAGACAAGTAGACCACAGAACAGAATGGAAACCCCAGAACTTAATCCACACTACTACAGCCAACTTAACTTTGACAAATGAGCCAAAATCAATCCCTGAGGAAAGGACAGTCTCTTCATCAAATGGTGCTGGGAAAATTGGATCTCCACATGCTGATGTATGAAACAAGAACCATGCCTTACACCTTACCCAAAAATCAACTCTTAAACGGTAAAGGATCTAAATCAATGACCTGATACCATCAAATTACTAGAGGAAAACATTGGGGAAACACTGCAAAGCACTGGCATAAGCAAATACTTCTTGGATAATACCCGAGAAGCACAGGCACTAAAAGCAAAAATAATTAAGAAACTTCTGCACAGTGAGGAAAACACCCACAAAGTGAAGTGGCAACTAACAGAATGGGAGAAAACGTTTGCAAATTATGTAGCTGATAAAGCTGATACATATTTAGAATATATAAGGAGCTCAAAAAACTCAGCAACAACAAAATAAATAATCCAGTTAAGAAATGAGTGAAGGACATGATCAGGCATTTTTCAAAGGATGAAATACAAATGGCCAACAGACACATGAAAAATTGCTCAGGATCACTAGCCGTCAGGGAAATGTAAGTCAAAACCACAAGGAGGTCAGAATGGCTATCATCCAAAAATCCAAAAAATAATAAATGCTGTTGAGGATATAGGGGAAAAGTTATTTTAATACACTGTTGGTGGGAATGTAAACTATTATGGAAAACTGTATGGAAATTCCTCAGAAATCTAAAAACAGGTCTATCATATGGCCTAGCCATCCCACAGCTAGGAATTTACCAAAGGAAATGAAATCAGCATGTGAAAGATTTATTTATCTCCCATGTTTATTATAGCTCAATTCACAATACCTAAGAAATGGAATCAACCCTGATGTCCATCAACTGATGACTAGATAAAGAAAATGTGCTATATATATATAGAATACTGTACAGCCATAAAGAGAATGAAATCCTGTCTTTTGCAACAAAATTGGTATAACTGGAAACTTTTGGGCTTAGTGAAATAAACCAGTCCCAAAAAGATAAATAACATGTGTTTTCTCTGTAATGTAGTGGTTCATATAGAATACAAAAATAAAGTATAGGAACCAGACATTTTTGATGTGATTGTTGTTTTTAGCCCTTGTTTATATATTCCTGGGGAACTGTTGTCTTCATACTTTTTACTTGTTAAATATTATGTTCCATGCTGCATTGAGCCTGTGATTATAGAGTGGACTGAAATAATGTTTTTATAAAAATTAAAGAAAAAAAAGAAAGGATTGAGGGAAGGAGGCAGAGAAGGCTGAAGGGCACTGTGGTGATCTTCTTAGAATTTTACCTATGAAATACATGAAATATATTCTCTTTATATTAATAAAAATTTTTAAAAGTTAATGGAAAATGTATGACTTCAAAATTTTCAGCACCAAAATACACTTATCTTTTAATTCTAAAAAATTCAGCAGTAGTAAAGTCATTGTATGTTAACATAAATACATAATTTTTTTTAACCAATAACTCTTTTATTTGCTTCTTTCATTTCCCTTGGGTAAATTCCCAGGAGTGGGATGGCAGGGTCATATGGTAGGTCTATATTCAGATTTCTGAGGTGTCTCCAAACTGACTTCCATAGTGGTTTCACCAGTTTACATTCCCACCAACAGTGGATTAGGGAACCTTTTTCCCCACATCCTTGCCAGCATTTGTTGTTTGTTGATTTCTGTAAGAAAGCCATTCTAACTGGAATGAATTGGCTGTAGATGCTTGGATTGATTTCTAATAAATATATAAAAATTGGGAAAAAAAATTAGAAGAGTGTCACTGTTTACATTTTTGCAAATATCTTTATTGTCTGCTTTAGCAGAAGGGGCTCGATTCTCAGTGATCTATTCTGACACACTATTTCGGCTGAGGTATATAAAGATCTTTGCTCACACAGGTATACAGTTAGGGAAGAGAGGAGTATTTTAATAGTCTTCTCAGATAATGGTGCACTGCCTTTTTTGAAATTATACTCAAACTGAACAACTGGTAGTTTTTAAAGATGAGTTGCAATATATAATCTGAAGCCATATCAGCAAACTTTTTCATACTCTACTACATTAAAATCCACGCTTCTGTTTGGAACAGATTTTTAACTCATGTTATAACCGTAACACTACATACTAATCATCCAGAAGATACACGTCACTAAATAACACATCTTTCAAACACTGACAATCCTTTTTTACAAAATCAGAAAGTCACATTTATTAACTACCATCCATCTCAAAAGAAAAATCTTTATGTTAAGGGAAGCTGTCAGTTCCCTGGTGGGGGACACAAGTCTTCCAAATTTCACTAGAAAACTCAAGTTTTGTGTGGCAACAAATATCACCAGTTTTCCCTGAAGTGAGAGGCTGACTTGGTTCTATTTTGAGCAAATGTCTGCCAAACACACAAGTCTAAATGACCATCTACAGCGTTCTGTCAGTCTTTTCAATAACAATGGTAGCAATGAAGAAGAGCAGCTGATTCAATGCACAACTCAAGGAAATGAAGGCGTGCCTCTCCTGTCCCACATAAAGCACCTGTGCATGTCCCACTGCGTCACACGGAATACTGATCTCTGTTAGATACACACACGAGGCACGCAAATGCGGAAGACAGGACTGGAGAACCGCCTATCACATATTAAACAGGAGCTCTCTCTCGGTAACGGGATGTGAAAAACCATGGTACAGGGGACTTTGAAGTCCGAAGGCTGTTTTACTATGAAAATTCATCCCTGTGTTCACGTGACAATGAGCAGAAACATGCAAAAACCAAAAGGTCTGGCAGGATACGCAAGGGGTTGACTGTGTTTATCATGAGAATGATGGAGAGGTTATTAAATGGAATGTATTTATAAAACATATGGAAAAGTGCTTAAAGTTTAATATAAACACAGTTTAGAGTTTTAGACATTTAAGCTATTTGCACAACACAAGAGAGACAATTCTGACATCTTCAAAAAACAAAGGCACTCAAGGTAGCTAAGGAAATGAAAGTTAAAATATATACATATAATTTATAATATTTAGTAGGAAGCATATTGTTTTATTTGAAAAATAATAGAAAAACTGTATAAAATACAAAGTGCATAAAGAGGGAATTTCAAAATACTTGCAGAAAACATTAAAAGATAATGTGCACTTTCCAAGATCAACTTTTTGAAGTACCCTCACAGCTGCCTACTGCAATTGGAATAATTTTACATTTTTTCCCCATTAACATGGATTGAAAAATGTTTTATTTTCATTGGTCTGGTCTGGTCAACTAATACCATCTAATACTTCTAATGCCTTTTTGCTTCAAATGGCAGTAAAGACAATTTATAAAATAACTATGTTTTCTTATAGTTACAAGGCAGAATTTTGGCAATGTAAGAATATTTTCTATCACTAGTAATCACACAACTAATCTGTTACCTAATTCAAATCACAGCACATCCTGTGTTTCAAATATATTACTTCAATAAATAAACACACTGGAAAACAGGATGGGAATGCAGTCTTTTTAAGCAATCTTAGAGAAAATCTAATTTAATATTCTAAGCCATACTCACTCCAGTTCTCAAAAGACCAATATAGAAGGCTGACCCAATGTTTATGTGAATGCTGATCTAAGTTGACAGTCCTTCAGTAAATAGATGAGCTTAACTTTGGCATTAGAATAATTCTGAAGCTAAACATTACTCCTCATTATTTTAAGAAACAAAACACAGCTCTCCTCTTTTAATACACCAAGGCACACAAGCTGGTTCTGGTCATTTCCCACTTAACTAAAAAGACCTTCTTTTTTTGTTTTTACCACTGGTTTCTTGCTGGTATCAGAAAGTGTTTTGGCAAACCACTCAGGTAATATTCTCTTTGAAGTTTCAGTTGAAGTCTATGGGAAATAAAAAGAAAAAGAAATATTTATACTATTGAAAATGTTATCCATTGCAATAATAATCATCATCATAATCATAATATAGGCTCCTGAATATGTTTTCAAACTTTTTTCTCCCACAACACAAAATAGTGATATCTACAGAATTTATTTCTGGGTCAAAAAGTAAATAAATAAAAGAGACAAAATCATTACTTTAGGCAATTACTTGTCATCCAATTATTTATTTTTATACATTCAATCATAGGCATTTGGTAAGTAAAAAATTGGACATGATTTTGGGCCTATGTCCTATAGTGTATTTGCTTTGGGTTGACCACAATGGTGAATTAAATGTTCTAAAGAAGTTATCTGTTTGGCATCTATATATACACACACACACACACGCATCCTGAGAGAGAGAAAGAGAATGAATGAATGAATGAATGAGGCATGTGAAGAACACAACTTCCATTGCCACAGTGGTAGACAGACTAGAAGGGTGGCCCAATCAGCAACAGCCAAGATGCCACAGACACAACCAGAAAACATCAGCTGGGGCAGGCATTGCGGCAGTAGTGAAGACTCTGAGGAAGGCACGCCAGTCCCACAGTGGAGTACCTGGGGTCCATGCCCAGCTCTGGCTCCTGACTCCAGCTTCCTGCTAGCACAGATGCTGGGAGGCAGTAGTGATGGCTCAGGTAATTGGGTTCCTGACACCCATGGGGGAGGCCTCAATTGAGTTCCTGGCTCCTAAGTGCATGATGGGGAAAAAATGGTTAAAATTATAATAAGGACAAAGAAGAAAATAGAGTAAGACATTTAAATAGTTATAGAGCAGAAGAAAAAAAATCTTCTAGTCTAATACTGCTGATATAGGTGAACAGGGGGCTAGCAGGGAGAAGCTGAGGTCACCAGCCCCTCCCTACTACTCTGCCAATCCCTCACCCCTTTCTGTACTGTGAGAAATTACAGCTTCCATGCAACTACCACCCAGAACTGGCGCCAACCAATAATAACCAACAGGGCTGCTAACTGTGTCCCTGCCATGATCTCGGTAACTGTAATCTCACTGTAAGAAAATTACCATGGCTGACATTCCTACTCCCATCATGCACCTGATGCCATGACACCACTGATACTTCCAGAAGAGTCAAGGAAATGGGTAGTATTCAAATCCTACTGTAAACATCATCTCCAATGAAAATTCAGTTAAATCCTTCCCCACGCACCACCCCTAATGCCTCCAGATCATATAAAGGGATGAAGCCAAACCTCACGAGGCGCAGCTCACTTGAGCAGGCCTGCATTCCTGAGGTAACAGTAAGTCTGGTCCCTCTGCTAGTCTTTACCTACATCATGTCCTTGAATTCTTTCTTGCATCAGAGATAAGAATCTCTCAAATAAATAAATAAAAATCTTTTAAAAAGTATAAAAGTTAGATTTTTCCCAAAGAAACCTTTTATTTAAGAAATACAAACTTCTGCACTTCATAAGTACAACTTTAGGAATACAGTGACTCTTCCCACCACACCCATCCTCCCACTCACCCTCCTACTCCTCCCCCCCTTTCCCATTCCCAGTCCCATTCTCCACTAAAATCCATTTTCGATTCAGAAAGTTATATTTTCACACTTAATTGCATCTTGCTTGAGACAAATCTAAGTACACTAGTTAGCAAGCCTGATGCATATATCATGAAAACTATTTTCTTAAATTAATTTTACCGGTATATGAGAATCTGCAAATAAATCTTCTATTTCTGAATTGTAGGATGCCTGATTCCAAGATGTTGGTTTTAGTGACCTTCTGTGGCTTTCATCTTTCAGTGAAAAATTACCAGGATGAATTCTATCAACCTTAAAAATTTTAAGAAATACAAAGTATTTATACCATGTACTATTTTTTTTGGCCACACAAAGAAAAAAAAAAACCTGTGCCTATAAAACAGGGCTTAAGAAAATTCTTAAGTCTACAGTACTGAATTTTAATAATCATTATAATAGCATTATCTATTCAACACTTTTTGAGTATCTTAAACTGGTTTATAAACAATATTATATATTTTAATGTATAACCAACTCAATGGCAGGTCAGGAAATATTATATGCATTCTCTTATGCAGTCAATAAAATGAAGAAGAAAAATGTGACACAGCATCATAGCTTTTCTGAATCCCTGCTTTCAAGCACAGAGAAACAGACAGACAGTCAAGCCAAAATCATCTACACTACAATGAATCTAAGTTTAGGGTAGCTACAGGCAACCCAAACAATCTGCACAGAAGGAGAAACCAATCAACAGCCCTTAAGCCCTGCATGGTAACAGTCATCTACAGGGGAGAAAGCAGAGGCAAGCAGGAGAACCCCTAACAGGCAGCCCCTGGAAACTATGTCACATTAATTTGAGGACAACATCTGAAAACTGGAGGGCCTTTGTCCAACCCAGTAGTAGGTGAATGTAAGACGTTCACAGCGTTTCTCTTATTATTATTATTGTTAACTAATTAATTATTTGAAAGGCAGAGAGATCATCAGCATCACTCCTCCAATTCCCTGCAACAGCTGGGGCTGGGTCAGGCTGAAGCCAGGAGCTGAGAACTCAACTCAGGTCTCCCACATGGGTGGCAGGAACCCAACTACTTGAGCCATCACTGCCGCCTTCCAGGGTGCTTGTTACCAGCAAAGTGGAATTGGGAACAGAGCTGGGTCTCGAACCCAGCACTCCAATATGGAACGTGGGTATCTCAGGAGGGATCCTAACCACTGTGCCAAACACCTGACTCCATGCTGGTATCTTAAATGGGGAGAGCAACTGGTGCCTCTGAACTCCATAAAGGGCCCCACACTAAGGAGAAGCTGCTGGGGTTAGACCAAAACCAAACAGGACAGGTACCAACCATCAAGACAAACAAGAGGGAAAGGCCGGCGCCGAGGCTTAACAGGCTAATCCTCCGCCTTGCGGCGCCGGCACACGGGGTTCTAGTCCTGGTTGGGGTGCCGGATTCTGTCCCGGTTGCCCCTCTTCCAGGCCAGCTCTCTGCTATGGCCCGGGAAGGCAGTGGAGGATGACTCAAGTGCTTGGGCCCTGCACCCGCATGGGAGACCAGGAGAAGCACCTGGCTCCTGGCTTTGGATCGGCATGATGCGCTGGCCGCAGTGGCCATTGGAGGGTGAACCAACGGCAAAAAAGGAAGACTTTTCTCTCTGTCTCTCTCACTATCCACTCTGTCAAAAAAAAAAAAAATACTAATGTGCAATAAAAATAAGATTTTACTATAAATGCTCTTCAGTAGTCAAGAAAAGCAAGAAGTTATTGGTAGCAGTTGGGGAACATGATAGTCTTAGGCATCTGGTAGAGACTGCAGAAATAAAAGGCTGGGCATAGAAGCTACATTTTATTAACTCCACCCCAAATATATTTTCTTTAATGTCCTTCTTACAGCTAGTACACTTACAAAAAATGTAAAAATTTCCAACTAATTAAATTTCATTAGCTTATTTAGGACATAACTATATAAAAACTAAAGTCCAGAAGTTAAAAAGACTAGTTCCTGCTTATTTTTAAACTATTAGGTAAAGAAGCTTAACTGTTGGAAATCTGATAAAAAATTACCTTAGGACTAAAATGGCGTCTGTAATGCTCTAATATAAATATTTACAACCATTTTCTACCACGAAGAATTTACCATCTATGAGCTAAACTAGTATTTTAGCTAAGCAGCAGTTTTCAAAAACTTTTATCATAGAGTAATGTAATCTTATACCTGAAAGATAATGAGGGTCAATTTTTCAAATTTATGCAGTCATTTAAGAGAGTCACCTTGTCAGAAAACTTACTCATATCATACCACACAGAGAGCAGTGTTTTTATTATTATTGTTCTGATTTAACTTGAGAGGCAGAGAAAGAGAGTGCTTCCATCAGCTGGTTCACTCCCCAAGTGCTCACAATAGTGAGGACTGGGCCAGGCCGAAGCTCGGAGCCAGGAACACAATCCAGGTCTCCCACATGCATGGCAGGAACCTAGTTACTTGAGCCATCACTACTGCTCCTATGATCTGCATTGATGGAAAGCTGGAATCAGGAGCCTGAGCCAAGAATAGAGCCCAGGCATTCCGATATGGGACAGAGGCATGTTACCTGCTAGGCTAAACACCCATTCTAAAAGCAATAATCTATTGGATTTTAACAAAACATACCATCTACAATAATACTGAATTAACAGTCTTTCTCTGACTACACCAAAAGTCCATTGGGATATGCTGAGAACCCTAAGCAACAACAACTTTTGCATCATACACATTCAATATAATGGTAACAGCACATGACATAGGACAGAATGAGAGAGAAATCAGCTTGGGGTAGGGGACATTTAAGATAAAGTTTGTTTTCATTTTCATTAACAACATAAACTGCCACAGCTTAAATCTATTAACCACATTCCTGAAAGAAAAGAGTAATTTTCAGGCTATGAAGTCAGTATGAGGTGCAGATAAAATTTATGTTGACATTCTACAAAATCAGCTAAATAGACGGACTATGTTCATTTTACTATCTTTTTTTTTTAACTTTTATTTAGTAAATATAAATTTCCAAAGTACAGTTTATGGATTACAATGGCTTCCCCCCCCCCATAACTTACCCTCCCACCCGCACTCCTCCCATCTCCCGCTCCCTCTCCCATTCCATTCACATCAAGATTCATTTTCAATTATCTTTATATACAGAAGATCAATTTAGCATATATTAAGTAAAGATTTCAACAGTTTGCACCCACACAGAACATAAAGTGTAAAATACTGTTTCAGTACTAGTTATGGCATTAATTCACGTTGGACAACACATTAGGGACAGAGATCCCACGTGAGGAGTAAGTACACAGTGACTCCTGTTGTTGACTTAACAATTTGACACTCTTGTTTATGGCGTCATTAATCTCCCTAGGCTCTAGTCATGAGTTTCCAAGGCTATGGAAGCCTCTTGAGTTCGCTGACTTCAATCTTATTTAGACCAGGTCATAGTCAAAGTGGACGTTCTCTCCTCCCTTCAGAGAAAGGCACCTCCTCCTTTGATGGCCCGTTCTTTCCACTGGGATCTCACTGGCAGAGACCTTCCATTTAGGGGTTTTGTTTGTTTGTTTGTTTTGTTTTGCCAGAGTGTCTTGGCTTTCCATGCCTAAAATACTCTCATGGGCTCTTCAGCCAGATCTGAGTGCCTTAAGGGCTGATTCTGAGGCCAGAGCATTTTACTACCTTTTAAAAATCACTTTTCTCAGATTATAGTTACAAAAAGCAAAGGAAATCTAGCACACAGATTTAAAAAAGCAAGCTTGTATTAGAATTTATAAACATCCAAAAAACATCATTCCAGTAGTAGAATCTGCAGGTTGAACAGACACTTTAAGCAAAGTCTACATATAATTAATACCTTGGTATTAGTGCCTGTCTCTTCCTTGCTTCTCTTAGAATCTGAACAGCTCTCTTCAGCACTGGGGAAGCATCTCTTCTTGTTGGAATCACATAAAGTTCTGTGGCCTGACGGTCTGCTGTCATGATCATTTTCCAGGATCTCAATTGCCATGTGGATAAGGTATGTGTCAATGTTTTCAGGAACTAGTGTTCTAATTAATTTAACTTTACTCATATCTGTAAAAGATGAAAAAAAAACACATTTTAAAATAAATTATGCAGAACATTTTAGAAAACCTATGAGCTGAAAATAGTCTCTCTCTCTCTTTTTTTTTTTTTTTTTTTTTGACAGGCAGAGTGGACAGTGAGAGAGAGAGAGACAGAGAGAAAGGTCTTCCTTTTCCGTTGGTTCACCCCCCAAATGGCCACTACGGCCGCCGCACCGCGCTGATCTGAAGCCAGGAGTCAGGTGCTTCTCCTGGTCTCCCATGCGGGTGCAGGGCCCAAGGACTTGGGCCACCCTCCACTGCACTCCCGGGCCACAGCAGAGAATTAGACAGGAAGAGGAGCAACCGGGACAGAATCCGGCACCCCAACTGGGACTAGAACCCGGGCGCAGGCAGAGGATTAGCCTAGTGAGCCGCGGCGCCAGCCTGAAAATAGCTATTTTCTAGAATGGGAGGAAGAAGGTTGCCAAAGAAAATGTTTCCTCTTCCAAACACTTTTAGCCCTACAAAATGCAGATTTCCCCAGCACTTCTACATCACCTCAACCCAGAGTCAGGTCAGTACCGCTGACCCTGAGGAAATTGTGTTTCCAGCTTTTTTATGGGCTATCCCGGGAATCCAAACAACCATGCACAGAACTGTTCCTAAGGAAACCACTTCTAATTTCAGATATCAATTATAAATTAATGTTTCTTACAGATGATTTATTCTTGAAATAGAAGCTAATCACGCTTGTAAATGAGATTCTAATGAAAGGAAGCTTTCAATGGATATTGTAGCGTAATAAAAGACATCCACTAATACAATGCATATTAGCCAGATGAGCTTTCTGGGAAAAAGATGCCGGATTTCTAGGATCAAGGGACTGTTCATCTTTTGCAACTCAACAGAACGAATTCATTCTGTGTCAATCTCTTCATACCTTCTACAAATTACAGCAGTCACCCCCCCCGCCCCCAGACAGACCACTATTTATGTTTCAAGCACTTCCTGCCCACGCCCCATTCATCTGCAATACTCTGAATATGGTAAATCTAGGCAGCTTAGAAGCTACTTACCTTCATGTAATCCACAAAATGCATGAAACATTCTGATACCCAGTTCAAACTGGCAGTCAGAAATGCCACCCAGGAAGGCTGGTTTTAAATTATTCTAGTTTTCAGGTTTATATTCTTTGCTTTGAAGACCTGAGCTTGCTACTCTCGGATTTACTCAAAACACTGCAGCCTATGATGATTAAAAAAGGTCAGGAAGAGGTTTCACAACTGACAGAAACTAGGACAATGGGTTATCTATTTTAATTAAAGTTTTATTTTTTTAATTTTTAAAATATTTCTTTATTTATTTGAAAGGCAAAGTTACAGAGAGGGAGATCAAAATCTTCCATCTGTTGGTTCACTCCTCAAATGGTTATAGTGGCCAGGGCTGGGCAGGAGAAGCCAGGAGTCTGCAACTACACCTGAGTCTCCCATTGGGTAGCAGAGGCCATGTACTTGGGCCATCCTCTGCTGCTTTCCTGAGCTCATTAGCAGGGAGCTGGATCAGAAGCGGAGCAGCCAGGACTCAAACCAGAGCCTACACGGAAGCTGGCACCACTGGTGGTGACTTAACCCACTGTGTTGGCTTAACCTGTTGTGCTGGCCCCATAACTGAAGTATTAAATTGAAGTTTTAAAATCTAAGATGGTGCTAAGCAAAATTTTGTCTCAGAAAGGACAAGATTCCTTTATATGTAATAAATTCAGCAACACAACTATCTAGCAACTAGAGTAAAATTTTATTTGTCCCATGGTCATTATACCTTCCTAACACCAATGAAATTCCACCAATTTTACCACTTCATCATCTCTTACTGGCAGAGTTTTCGACTGTGTATGTGATTCAGAATTTACTTTGAGTTCTCTTTCATTTATCTTCAAATTTTCTTTGGGAAAATAAAGTTCTGTTAAACATCACATCGCACATGCCTTTCCATACTTTTAGATTCCTGAAAATGGGATTCTTATTCTAAGTAATGACTGAAGAAATGAATTTTTAAGTTTCAATAATTCCAATTAATTCAAAATTTAATTTAGTTTTTGTTTCAACTTTTATTTAATAAATATAAATTTCAAAAGTACAACTTTTGGATTATAGCGGCTTTTCCTCCCATAACCTCCCTTCCACCTGCAACCATCCCATTCCCACTCTCTCATTCTTCATCAAGATTCATTTTCAATTATCTTTATATACAGAAGATCAACTTAGTATATACTATGTAAAGATTTTAATAGACTGCACCCGTAAAGTCACACAAAATATAAAGTACTATTTGAGTAGTAGCTTTACCGTTAATTCGCACAGTACAACACATTAAGGACAGAGATCTTACATGGGGAGCAGGTGCACAGTGACTCCTGTTGTTGATCCAACAACCAACACTCGTATTTATGATGTCAGTAATCACCCGAGGCTCTTGTCATGAGCTGCCAAGGCTATGGAAGCCTCTTGAGTTCACAAACTCCAATCTTATTTAGGCAAGGCCCTAGTCAAAGTGGAAGTTCTCTCCTCCCTTCAGAGAAAGGTACCGCCTTCTTTGATGGCCCATTCCCTCCGCTTGGATCTCACTCACAGAGATTTTTCATTTAGGTCATTTTATTTTATTTTATTTTATTTTGCCACAGTGTCTTGGCTTTCCATGCCTGAGAAACTCTAGTGGGCTTTTCAGCCAGATCCAAATGCCTTAAGGGCTGATTCTGAGGCCAGTGTGATGTTTAGGACATCTGCCACTCTATGAGTCTGCTGTGTATCCTGCTTCCCATGTTGGATCGTTCTCTCCTTTTTAATTATATCAGTTAGTATTAGTCTTGTTTATGTGATCCCTTTGACACTTAATCCTATAATAATGATCAATTATGAACTGAAATTGATCACATGAACTAGTGAGATGGTATTGGCACATGCCACCTTGATGGGATTGAATTGGAATCCCCTGGCACATTTCTAGCTCTACCATTAGGGGTAAGTCCAAGTGAGCACGAGCTGAACTATACATCTCCTCCCTCTCTTATTCCCACTCTTATATTTAACAGGGATCACTTTTCAGTTAAATTTAAATGCCTAATAATAATTGTGTGTTAATTCAAGAGTTCAACCAATGGTATTAAGTAAAACAAAAACACTAAAAGGAATAAAATAGTAAGTTGTTCCTCAATTTATTTATTTTTAAAAACTAAAATTTGAATCAGTAACTGGAAAAATTTTAAGTATGTTTAAAACAACTTGGCTATGTTAATCTACTTTGTTTCCCTATAAATTTTATGAAAGCTAAATACATATTAAATATTTATCATTAAATTTAGTTTGAGAAGATACACTGTAAATTTAAAATATATACCTGATTTCAAAGGTTTGTCACAGAAAGAGTACATAAAGTATATCATGAATAACTGTTACAGGAGTGGGCCATCAGCCAAGAAGTTGGGATGCTAATTAACGTGTCTCTGTCCCACCCTGGAGTGCCTGGGTTCCAGTCCTGGCTCTGGCTTCCAATTCAGGTTTCCTGTTGATGCAGATCTTGGAAGGCAGCAGGAGACAGCTCAACTAGTTGAGACACTGTTAGCCACATGGGAGATCTGGATTCAGTGCCAGCTCTATACTCCAGCCTAGTTCCCCACCCCCACCCCCAGCTGTTGTAGGTATGTGGGGAGTAAACCAGCAGATGAGAGCTCTCTCAATCTCACTCTTTCTCAAAAAAAAATTTTTAAATGTTTACATTGATTTATCCTTAAATGATAAAATATGTTGGGTTAATAAAATTGTTAGAATTACATTTGTTCATTTTTAAAAAGATTTATTTATTTATATTGTAAGTCAGAGTTACAGAGAGAGGAAAAGACAGAGACACAGAGAATCTTCCATTCTCTGGTTCACACCCAGATGGCCAACATGGCCACTGCTTGGTTAGTCTGAAGTCAGAAGCCAGGAGATTCATCCAAGTCTCTCTTATGGGTGGCAGGGGCCAAGCACTTGGACCATCTTCCACCACTTTCCCACACCATTAGCAGGGAGCTGTATTGAAAGTGGAACAGCTGGGCCGGCACTGCGGCTCACTAGGCTAATCCTCCGCCTTGCGGCGCTGGCACACCGGGTTCTAGTCCCAGTCGGGGTGCTGGATTCTATCCCGGTTGCTCCTCTTCCAGGCCAGCTCTCTGCTGTGGCCAGGGAGTGTAGTGGAGGATGGCCCAAGTGCTTGGGCGCTGCACTCCATGGGAGACCAGGATAAGCACCTGGCTCCTGCCTTCGGATCAGCGCAGCGCACCGGCTGCGGTGCACCGGCCGCAGCGCACTGGCCGCAGCAGCCATTGGAGGATGAACCAACGGCAAAGGAAGACCTTTCTCTCTGTCTCTCTCTCTCACTGTCCACTCTGCTTGTCAAAAAAAAAAGTTAAAAAAAAAAAAAAAAAGCGGAACAGCTGGGGCTTGATTGACACCCACACGGGATGCCGGCATTGCAGGTGGCATCTTTACCCACTATGCCATGAAGCTGGCCTTTGTTTATTTTTTTTTTTTAAAGCAGAGTGATAGAGAAGGAGAGAGAGGGAGAGGGAAAAGAGGAGAGGGAGGGAAAGAGGGAGAGGGAGAGGGAGAGGGAGAGGGGGAGAGAGAGAGAGAGAGAGAGATTTTTCTATCTGCTGGTTCACCTCTCTAAGCCCACAACAGGAACTGGGCTGGGGCATACCAAAGTCAGAAGTTTGGAACTCCATCTGGGTCTCCGAAGTGGGACGCAGGGAACCAAGCATGTGGGCCATCATCTGATGCTTTCCAAGGTACAATAGCAGGTAGCTGGATCAGGAGACTTATACTGGCACTCCAATATAGGATGCTACTGTTGCAAGTGGCAGCTTAACTTGCTGCGTCACCAAGTTGTCCCCAGTATTCAAAACTTAGGTAAGTAAGCTATACATCCTTAATTTCTTCATACTACAAACGCAGTATTTATAAATCAGGTTGTTTTTTTTTTTTTTGGGGGGGGGGATCCATACACAAGCTTGAACTGTCAGAGCATCATGGGCTAAACAAATTATTTTTAAAGGAAAACACCTTTTATTCCAATTTGAATCAATTATTTCTCTTTTTAAAAATTTTTAGTGTATATGAAAGGCAGAACAACATAGAGAAATTGTCTATCCACTGATTTACTCCGCAAATGCCTGCAACAGTCAGGGCTGGGCCAGGCCAAAGCCAGGAGCCAGGAGCTCCATTCAGGTCTCCCACATTTGGTGGCAGAGCCCCAGGTACTTGAGTCATCATTCACTGTCTCCCAGGGTGCACATAAGCAGGAAGCTAGATTGGATACAGAGGCAGGATGTGATCCCAGGCAGTCCTGAGGTATGGGATCCAGGCATGCCAAGGGGCAGTGTAACCCACTTTGCAATGCCAGCCTCCAAATCAATTATTTCTAAAATAAAAAAATTTTTTTCATAAAATTATAATGTATAAACATTTGCCTATGGTGTTAAACCACTGCTGATAATTTGGTAAATATATAAAGTTAATGTAATTTCTAGATATAATTAGAGAAGTCATATATTTTCTTATTCATCTCCATAAGTGCACATATTAACTCTAATCTTAAAAATATCCTGCTTGACACCTGTGTATCTGGCAGTAGGAGGTATCTAGTTTTAAAGATGCACCTTGTTTTGCTCCAACTTTCCATGTAAAAAAGTGCTGAAAATACCTGCTGGGGAATTAAAAGACAACATTGGCTGCACTCCTAACAGGATGTTAAGAGATCATATTACCACTAGTTTGGTGGCAGGTCCCTTGGAAGCCCTTAATTTTCCAGTTATATGCACATAAAGAATGGGAGGATGAAATTATTCAAAATACTATCTAGGTACCTCATTAAGGGTCTTGTTTAGTTTGTTACTGAGCATAGTTGAAATCTCAACCCCATAAAAGAATTCTATAAACACAGAAAAACTAAAGGAATTAAAAACACGCAGACTCCTTTCAACATCAAGAGTTACAAACACAAAACCTGTTTAGCAAATGACATAATATGAAAATGCAGGAAAGATACAGTTTCTCAATTCACAAATCCTCCTTCAAGCAGAGACTATATTATAATACAGAAAACTTCTCAATCCAAGATTATGCAAAATTAGATTTCAAATTTGTTCATTAAAATGCTGAATTATGTGATAAAGCTAAAAACAAATGAAAATAACACATCTGAATCATTAATGTGGTGCGCACTCCTTCATTTCTAGCTATCATTTGTAACTCAACAATGTTCCCTCCAGTAACAGGGTATGTTTTATCAGTGAAAAACAAGAAAACAAAAGTAGAACCTAACATCAATCAGTGATATCTCAGACTACAAATGCACTACCAAAAGACAGAAAAGAACTTATGGTTACCACAACCTTTTAAATTTTCTAGATTTTGGCTTCAGAATTTGGTTACAAAAATATATTTTCATATTAAATGTGTAAACTACATAGAGTATACAGACAGACGAAATAGTGCTTAATAACTAAATTTGTTCTCTATTATTTTTTATAATTTTAATATTTATCTCTGAACAAAAATTTATTTAAAACTATATTGTGTTTGGTGGTGATGTTACTAATATTTTAGTCATAATCATCACCAAATATTTATCTCATTTCCTGATATTTGTTGAATTAGGTTGGTCAATCATAAATAATTTTCCATGTTTATATATTTGGACTGATTTTAACTTATCTAACATCAGAAATTTAAATAGTTACACTCTTGTAGCTATGATAGAGTAAAGATACTATATATGTAAAATTATTAAACTAAACCAATTTATTTTACTCTCAAGTTAGAGGTTTATTAAAAAACCCATATCAAGATTAGAAATTGCATATTTATTCCTTTTAATTTAGTTTGTAGTACAACATTAACAAAAAGAAAAACTTGCTCAGTATAAAAAAAGAAAAACAGGCCGGCGCCATGGCTCAACAGGCTAATCCTCCGCCTTGCGGCGCCGGCACACCGGGTTCTAGTCCCGGTTGGGGCACCGATCCTGTCCCGGTCGCCCCTCTTCCAGGCCAGCTCTCTGCTGTGGCCAGGGAGTGCAGTGGAGGATGGCCCAAGTGTTTGGGCTCTGCACCCCATGCGAGACCAGGATAAGCACCTGGCTCCTGCCATCGGATCAGCGCGGTGTGCCGGCCGCAGCGCGCTACCGCGGCGGCCATTAGAGGGTGAACCAACGGCAAAGGAAGACCTTTCTCTCTGTCTGTCTCTCTCACTGTCCACTCTGCCTGTCAAAAATAAAAATAAAAAAGAAAAACTTGCTCAGTTATTGACCTCAAAAACAGTGCTAAAACAATTTTGCAATTCTCTAGGTCTCATTCCTACCTCTGAAACAAGGTAGCAGAAGGAATGGAAAAATCTGATTTCCAATTTATGCTTCAAATCAAAATTTCCATAAATTTAAAATTATATTTTTAGAAAAAAATTAATAGCACTTCAATATTTAAAAAAGATTTTATTTTACTTGTTTGAAAGACAGAGTTACAGAGAGAGGCAGAAGCACAGAGAGATCTTCCATCCACTGGTTCAATCCCCCAAATGATCTCAACAGCCAGGGCTGGGCTTGGCCAAAGCAGGAAGCCAGGAGCTTCTTCCAGGTCTCCCACATGGGTGCAGGGGTCCAAACAATTGGGCCATCTTCTACTGCTTTCCCAGGCACATTTGCAGCGAGCTGGATCGGAAGTGGAGCAGCCAAGACTCGAACCAATGCCCATATGGGATGACGGCTCTGCAGGCGGCTGCTTTACCCCTATGCCATATTGCCGGCCCCAACACCTTAATTCTTTACCATAGCCAAATAAAACAGAAGCTGTCAATATTTTTACTTATTATACTGTTAAATATCCCTCTACCATTTTCTCCTCACAACAACAAATTGGGATTAGAACACACATTTTATATCATTCAATATCTGCCCAAGAATTCTTTAGTACACATGTAACCACACAGAAAAGATCACAGCCCATCTGAATTTTTGATGCTGCATGTTTCTATAAAATATAGGTTTTGAAACTTTCTTCTTACATCTTTACTAATGGCCCATATTCTTAATTAGCTATTAAAAGGGATAGAATATAAAAGTAGTCAAATTTAGAGGTATTTTTAAAATGCCATAGATTTTACCCCCAGTCATCATCAACATTATATTCATTACCCCCATTTACCAACCACCTGCCATATGCCTGGGTTTTTTTGTGCAGTATCTAATTGATTACTCACAATTCTGTAAGAGAGGCAAGATTATCCCTCCCTACTTTACAAATGGGGAAACTGAGGCTTGGGGAGATAGAGAAATTTACCTAAGGACATGCAACTAAGAAGTGGGAGAGCCAGGATGGGAGCACAGACCCGTCTTCTGCCACAGCCCTTGCTCTGCCAACCAGGACACCATCAGGACTAAAGGAAGGTGGACGGCAGTCACAGCCAGCAGAAGCCAAAGGGGAAAACCGCACAGACTCAGTATTGTCTACAGCTCAGCGTCTCAGGAAGAAGCGCACTTCTCTGAGAACTGAAAGCCAACACATTTAGAAGAAAAAAACAGTTCCCAAGTATTAAATCAAGAATGCATTTGAGCTTTTGGCTTTCCCTAAAATGCTGTCTCATTGGAGAAACACATTTACACAGCTACAACTCTAACCCTACAAAGTAATTACTAGCTTCCTTCCTGTCTTAAATTCTAGCAAAATTTAGCTGCCGGAATGGGAAAGATTTGCCCAGAAGACTCAGCTACTTTCTCACACGAGGCCTCAAGCTGAGTTTCCTGGATATCCATGCAGTCCAGGTTTTGGCCCACAGGTCTTCAAATTTAGAAACCTAATGTCATCTTAGCATAGACACATATACAGAATGCCAATTTATCAGTTTACAAGTATGAGTTGACAAGAATCACATATTCAGATTGACATGACTAGCGCATGCTCTCCCTGTAGACAGATCTACCTGTGAAATCAGTTTATAAGCAGAAAGCCACAAAGTAATACAGAAACAGAACTAGCTGTTAGGAGCCTGCCTCAAATGCGTTCTTGGCTGTCAACAGGCCCCGAATGTATCTGAAGTCTGTCTCCCTCTCCCCACCCTGGAACTTCGATTAGCGCCACCTGCACACTGTGGATCAATGCCCAGTGCAGGTGGGGGTGTCTGCTCTGTAGACCTTCGCTCAAGTCTGGCTCCAGCCTAGAATGTTGACTATTTTTGCTCTGATCAATTAAGTGCAGTTTGAATTATGCTTTCAGAGTGACCTTATTTCCAAATTCTTGGGGAGGGCCTTATAGTTTTTCCTAGAGGGGAAAGAATTTGAGGTAATAAAAAGTAATTGTTTGCCCTATAGCTTTGGAGATGAGGCTTTTTGTATGGCCACTGCTCTGTTTTGACTTCCTTAAAAAAAGATCAGTTCTGTTGAGTTACAACAAATCAAGTTTCTAACTGAACATTTTTGGGGGGACTCCTCTAGCAGACCCCTATTTACAGAGCAGGCAACTGACAAAGAAGTTAAGAAGAGACAACTGCACCCCGTATCAGAGTGCCAGGTTCAAGTCTAGGCCCAACTCTCAAGTCTAGGCCCAAGCACTTGGATTCCTCCACCTACACAGGAGACCCACACTGGGTTTCTGGCTACTGGCTTCAGTGTGGTCAAGATCTGGCTATTGCAGACGTTTGTGGAGTGAACCAGCAAATGGGAGATATGTGTCCGCCTATGTTTAAATTAAGGATACTGGCCGGCGCCGTGGCTCACTTGGCTAATCCTCTGCCTGCGGCGCTGGCACCCCAGGTTCTAGTCCCAGCTGGGATGCCGGGTACTAGTCCCGGTTGCTCCTCTTCCAGTCCAGCTCTCTGCTGTGGCCCGGGAAGGCAGTGGAGGATGGTCCAAGTGCTTGGGCCCTGTACCCGCATGGGAGACCGGGAGGAAGCACCCAGCTCCTGGCTTTGGATTGGTGCAGCGTGCCGGCTGTAGCAGCCATTAGGGGAGTGAACCAACAGAAGGAAGACCTTTCTCTCTGTCTCCTCTCACTATCTATAACTCTGTCAAATTTAAATAAGTAAATAAATAAATAAAAATTAAGGATCCTAATTTAAAAAAAAAAAACTGATAATAACTTAAAAATTTCTGCAGGTGATCCTGGCATTGTGGCTTAGCAGTCACCTGCGACACTGGCATCCCATAGCAGAGCACTGGTTCTGTTCCTGGCTGCTCCACTTCTTCTTCTTCTTCTTTTTTTTTAAGATTTATTTATTGAAAGGCAGAGTTACAGAGAGGCAGAGACAAACAGAGAGAGAGGTCTTCCATCCGCTGGCTCACTCCCCAAATGGCTGCAATGGCTGGAGCTGGGATGATCCGAAGCCAGGAGCCAGCAGCTTCTTTTGGGTCTCCCACACAGATACAGGAGCCCAAGGACTTAGGCCATTTTCTACTGTTTTCCCAGGTCATAGCAGAGAGCCAGATTGGAAGTGGAGAAGCCAGGACTTGAACCAGCACCCATAAGGGATGCTGGCACTGCAGGCGGCAGCTTTACCCACTACACCACAGAGCCGGCCCCTGCTCCACTTCTGATTCAACTCTTTGGTATTGCGTCTGGGAAGGCAGCAGGACGATGGCCCAAGCGCATGGGCCCCTGTACCCATGTGGGAGACCTGGATGGAGTTCCAGGCTCCTGCTTCCGACTAGACCAGCCCTGGCTGTTGTGGCCACTGGCCATCTTCCAGCAGACGGAAGAACTCTGTCACTCTGCCTTTCAAATAAATCAATCAATCTGAGAAAAAAAAAAAAAGCATTCAGCAGAGCAAGCATGGAGCTTGATCTCCAGGGGCACGGGGGTTTCTGCAGCAGAGTGACTGGAGGAATCCATGCACAGGAGCCTCACAGAACTTGGTCTGTCCCTTCCACGTCACAGTGATGGGCGCCACGGACTGTGCTGACTACAAAGGCGACTCAAGTGAAGCCAGTGACAAGGGATCAGGAAGGGTCAGAGTAAAACCAGGAGTCAGTGAGCTGTGAATGGAAGTGGAAAAAAGTGTGATTTTTTTTTTCAAGTGATGATGTGGAAGTTAGCAAGGCTGAAAGAACACTGTTTGAGGACAGGAGGGGAAGCTGTAGTCTATGGCTACCAAAGGCAGGTAATTTCTCAGCGTACTTTCCTCTGAGTGATCATGGAGAGAGGGACTGTTTTTCTAAATAACAAGCAAGACCAAAGTCAGTGTTCACAGAGCAGAGAGCCAAGGCTGTTAAGGTGAGAAATACGAGCGGATGGCGAGTTCACTTCTGGGTTCAGTGACTCCAGTCCTTCAGGCTGCAGAGCGGCATATGCTTCTCACCTGAGTTGACAGGGGGGTTTCGGATAACATCAGCAATGATCTTCTGAACCTCCGGAGTCAGGCCTGCCCGCTCCATGTCCAGGGGGCAGCCAGCTCTCACGGCCTGGGATAACTGCATGCCAACCGCTGTGAGAGGCAGAATCCTGTTCTCAGCTATGCTCTCCTAGAGAAGGAACAGCAAACACAGCTAGTGAGTGTTTTACAGTTTCCACTGTACTTCATGGAAAGTAGACATCCAACACCTTCAGGTAGTAAATGGTCACTGAGAAATCAACCATGGACTAAACCTTCATTTAAAATGTGCATTTTAACTATTTCATTAAAACTATGCACACTATCAACCTTCACCCAGAATCACCCTTCTCTAATTACTATCAGGGACAGAGAGATAAGTCATTCTATGGTAATTCTCGAAGCTGTCACAACCCTTTGAAAATAAACTGCAATCCAATATTCCATAGATCTGAAACAGCACACGGTGCTTTGGTTACAAATGTCCAAGAAGATAAATCTGACAAGGCTTAGTGATAACATAGGGCTCCTGATGTATTCTATACAAAGTTCTAGAGTAGACTTTAATAGGTTTTAAATTTGCTCTAGACATAAAATACCATAATTTAACAAGGGCTGTTACCATTTTCCTAATATAGAATTTAACATGACCTGGGTGAAACTGAGGAAAACTGCTTATATTTATACACCTTTTCAAAGAAATGTGGCTCCAAATACATTTATGATATATGTTGGGCAAAACACTCTGATATTCTTCTATTACTTTTTGGAGGTCTGAATTTAGACTGCATTTGTGTGAAGCCAGTTATTTTCACAGAATACAGCATGTAAAAGCATTATTTTCAACCTCCAAAGGTAGGTTTTAAATTACTTTCATTAAATGTCTGTCTTTTTCTACTAGAAAGAGTGCACCATGTGTGCATAATATCATGGTTATTTGATACCAGGCATCAGATTACCTGAAACTAAGTGTATTATTGCTCCTGATTAATTAGTCCTTAGGCATGTTTAATTTTGTGGTTAACTGGCAAGCCTTTCTCAGACTCCTGGGAGATAGAGATAATTAACCACCATATCACACAGTAAAATACAACCAAATAATACCTAAAGACATCAATGACAATATACCATTTTCACACCTTTATCCTTGACTACATAAGATGATACATGAAACCTCATATCATGGCTAAGTAACAGAATGCACTGTTTATTCACACAATGTGTTATGAGCTTCAGTTCTATCATCTTTGCATGGGCACTTCAAAAAGTTATTACAGAATGGAATTAAAAGATGTATTTATTTTGATATAAAAGTTTTTGGAAATCTTTACATAGTGTTTTCATAATACACATTTCCCATAGATTATGTATATCCAGGCATATGTAACATGTAACATATAAGTTACTGCATATATGAGATTATACTTAAAATTCCTAATCACCATGTGTTTTAATTAAAACACAGTATAATAAAATTATTTGGTTTTTTGTGTAACTGTGATTTTAATTAAGCAACATTTACTAGTGAGTAAGAGAAACTGTGGACAGTTTAGCCTTATTTATGGTGGACCTTAACCTGGATTAAAAAAAATGTGCAGTACAGCCTAGTGGATGGCGGCACGGATAACAGGGAAGACAGGCTTTGGATCTTATAATTCATTCCAAGTCAATTTAATGTCCGAGAGGACAGGAACTCAAATGAATTAAGCTTAGCTGGAAGCTTCATTCTGTCTCAATTCCATTAAGAGGTCTCACTCTCTATTTTGTATACCAAAAAACCCCACAGCCTTAAGAATTGGTTAGAACAATGAAGAAAAATTAAGTATGGCTATTTTTTACAGTAATTAGGTATTTTGTCAAAGAGCATCAGGCACACGGAAACACACACACACACACACACAATACCAGAGGTACCAGAGGACAGGGTGAAACATGTCTTTTAAAACTTATTTCCGCTCTTTTGTATATCCTTCCAGAGATACCATATATACTTATGATACATATACAAGGATGTGTGACTATCTAGGCAGGCATACACACACACATATAAACACACATTTAGATACTGGCTTTTCATCCTGCTTTGTAGCTTTCTTTTTTACAAAACTTCACATGTCTTACACACTGTTTCTCAACAGTACATATGCTAATGGGTCTTTAACTCTTTTTTAAAAAGGGTTTTAAAATATTGCTGCTGCAAGGTCCCTGAGCTATAAATATGCTTAACAGAACACAAATTATACATTGTTACTTAAGTGACAGAGGTAGACCTAAGAGAAAAAGAAAATGATATTTTAATATGCTTTGAAATTGAAGGCAATCATAAAAGAGTTTTGTAAAGTGGCAGGATATAAAATTAATGCACAAAAATCAACAGCCTTTGTATACACAGACAATGCCATGGCTGAGAAAGAATTTATAAGATCAATACTATTCACAGTAGCAACAAAAAAAATTAAATACTTTGGAATACATTTAAGGAGGTGAAAGATCTGTATGATAAAAATTACAAACATTTAATAGAGAAACAGAAGACGACACCAAGAAATGGAAGAATCTTCCATGTTTGTGGATTAGAAGAATTAATATCATCAAAATATCCATACTGCCGAAAGCAACTTACAGTTTCAACAGAATCCCAATCAAAATACCAATGACATTCTTTTCAGATCTAGAAAAAATGATGCTAACATTCACATGGAAACACAAGATACCCTGAATAGCTAAAGCAATCTTATATAACAAAAACAAAGCTAGATGCATCACAATACCAGATTTCAAGACACACTGCAGGGCAGTTAGAATCAAAAGCCTGCAACTGGCACAAAAAATAGACATGTACACCAGAACAGAACAGAAACTTCAGAAATCAATCCACGCATTTACAAGCAACTAATCTTTGCCAATGGAGGTAAAAATCAATCCCTGGAGAAAGGATGGTCTATTCAACAAATGGTGCTGGGAAAACTGGATCTCTGCATGCAGAAGTATTAGACAAAATCCCTACCTTATGCCTCATACAAAAATCAACTCAAATGGATCAAGGATCTAAATCTGATCTGACCTGATGCCATCAGATTACTAGAAAAGAACACTGGGGAACCTCTGCAAGACACTGGCATAGGCAGATTTCTTGGAAAAGACCGCAGAAGCACAGGCAATCAAAGCCAAAACACACAAATGGTATTACATCAAACTGAGAAGTTTCTGCACTACAAAGGAAAAACTCAGAAAAGTGAATAGATAACCAACAGAATGGTAGAAAATATTATCAGCAAAGTGAATAGATAACCAACAGAATGGGAGAAAATATTAGCAAACTATGAAATTGATAAAAGATTAATATCCAGAATCTAAAAAGAGCTCAAGAAACTCAACAACAAAAACAATCCAGTTAAGAAATGGGCAAAGAACTTGAGTAGGCATTTTCCAAAAGAGGAAATTCAAGTGGTCAAGAGACACATGAAAAATGCTCAGGATCTCTAGCCATCTGGGAAATGCAAATCAAAGCCACAATGAGGTTTCACCTCATCCCAGTTAGAATGGCTTTCACACAGAAATCAACACTCTAATCCACTGTTGGTGGGAATGTAAATTGGTATAGCCACTATGGAAGACAGTATGGAGAAAACTCAGAAATCTAAAAATAGATCTACTATATGACCCAGCAATCCCACTCCTGGGAATTTTCCCAAGAGAAATGATAGAGTTATTCCATATTTATTGCAGCTTAATTCACAATAGCTAAGATATGGAATCAGCCCAGATGTCCATCAACTGATGACTGGATAAGGAAATTATTATATATATATATGAAATACTAATCAGCCATAAAAAAATAATGAAATCCTATATTTTGCAACAAAATATATGTAACTAGAAACCATTATACTTAGTGAAATAAGCCAGTTTCAAAATGACAACTACCATATTTTCCCTGATCTGTGGTAACTAATAGAGTACCAAAAATGCAATGTACAGAAATGAAATCACACTGAGATGTGATGATTGCTCATAGCCCTGTCCCTACTGTTGAGAAACAGTTTTTTTTTTCTTCTTTCTATTTGTTGAACTCTTTACTTAGTCTAGAGTTAATCTTATGAGTTGAAAGTAGATCACTGTAAAAATTAAGAGAGTTTGGAATAATAAAAGCTAGGAGTGTGGGCAGGAGGAAGAGGAGGGTTGGAAGTATCACTATGTTCCTAAATATGTGTATACAAAATACATGAAATTTGTTTACCTTAAATAAAATAAAGTTAAATTTAAAAGAAAAGGAAAATTTAAGAGAAAACAGGACTTATGTAAAGTTAGAAGACATTGACCCCAGGTCACAGTTTTAATATTAAGTGATAAACCACACATTCCTATCAACCAAAATCTTCCTCTAAGTTGAAAGTAACACCTACCACAGACATCTTCTTTTCCTGGAATAAGGAGTAAGTGATGGCCACAGACTGTGAAAGTGAGCATCTTTTATTTCTTGCTACCACACTTTCCTTCTGTTCTTCTTGAGGTTTTGCAGTTGAAAAAAGGTCCGTCTACAGAATTTTAGAAGCAACGCAAATGTTCAGCACTAATATCAATACAATGAGAGACAGAAAATAAATATGACCCATAGCTACTAGGGGGAAAAATCACACAAATAAAACCTTGAAGTCGTGGTCAAAAAAAATATCCTTTTCTTGAGGAGCTCAAAAAGAAGCTGGAGGACCCAGCGTTGTGGCATAGTGGGTAATGCCACTGTCTGTGATGTCAGCATCACATATGAGTGCTGGTTCAGTTCCAGCTGCTCCACTTCCAATCCAGCTCCCTGCTAATGGCCTGGGAAAAGTAGCAGAAGATGGCCCCAGGGTTTGAGCCCCTGCCACCCTTATAGAAGATCTGGATGAAGCTCCTGGCTGGGGCCATTGTGGCCATCTGGGGAGTGAACCAGCAGATGAAAGGTCTCCCTGTCTCTGTAACCATGACTTTCAAAGAAATAAATCTTAAAAAAAAAGTTAGAATTTTTACATTTTGAAGATGGCGGAATAGGCAGGAAGCACACTTAGTCCGGGGGGAGAGAAAGTTTAATATAAGTGGAGATACTGCAGGGTCAAGGAAGAGTAGGGGAAGAAACATCAGCGGAAACTCTTCCGGAACTAGTGATTCACAGTGGACCTGCGTGGAGAGCGTGGAAGCCCAAGTTCGGGACACCAGCGGCAGACTCAACGCACCAGCGCTGGAACGCGAGGTGAGCCGAATCTCCATAGCCCGAGACACCAGCGGGCAAGCAGAAAGAGGAGGCTAGAGGGAACGAGGCTTGAAACTCCGTGGGGAAAAGTTCACCAGGCTAACTAGAAGAGAGAGAGGAAAAAAATAAAAAAAGTGACTGATACGGACACAAATTTCTCTCTCTCCGCTCACCTCTCACAGGCGAGCAAGACAGAGCAGGCGCCATTTTGGACATACGTCATAAGCAGGGCGACCTCAGGTCTGCACCAGCCCTGAGCCTAGCAGAAAAACCTGACTCTGTGGGGAGAGGTGAAATAACAGGAGATTAGCATCTAACTTGGCAACCCAGTGGGAGACTGCAGGAGAATTGGAGCCCACACTAAGGACAGCAGAGATTCCCTGTGTGGTCCTTGAGAAAGAGCTTCCGATCTCTGGCTCTTGTGGGTATATCATTTGCCTGCTAACTACCTCCAATTACGTTCAGCTGTGCGGAATTACTTCCCTTTTAAATCAAAAAAAGAAAGAGAGATTTACCACACCTAACCTGGGAGTGTCATCCTTGACACACCCTCAACCCTGAGGAACCAAACACAGCTCTCAGTCCACACTCATCTCAAGCCTCTAAAGCTCCACTGAAAGCAGACAGTCCACTTAATATAGAGCCATAGTGTAACAAGAAAAAACACCACAGTGAAGAAACCAAATATCTCCAACATGCCAAACAACAAACGCAAAAACCAAGCTAACAAGAACAAGGAAGAAACTATGACGCCCCCAAATGAAAAAGACACCCCAATTCAAGATTATGAAGATGATGAGATCGAAGAAATGCAAGAAACGGATCTCAAAAAATTGATAAGAACATTAAGAAGTTCTCAAAAACAAATTCTTGAACTACAGAAATCCTTCATGGACAAGATAGAAAATCTCTCTCGTGAAAGTGAAATATTAAGGAGGAATCAAAATGAAATGAAACAACTAGTGGAACAAGAAACTCTGATAGTGACGAGAAATCATAATGAAATGAAGAGTTCAATAGATCAAATGACAAACACATTAGAGAGCCTTAAAAACAGAATGGGCGAAGCAGAAGAGAGAATATCAGACTTAGAAGACAGAGAACAGGAAAGGAAACAGGCAAACCAAAGAAAAGAAGAAGAAATTAGAAATCTAAAAAATATTGTCGGGAATCTACAGGATACTATTAAAAAACCCAACATTCGGGTTCTAGGAGTTCCTGAAGGCATGGAGAGGGAGAAAGGATTAGAAGGCATTTTCAGTGAGATACTAGCAGAAAATTTCCCAGGTTTGGAGAAGGAAAGAGGCATCTTAGTACAGGAAGCTTATAGAACCCCTAATAAACATGACCAAAAGAGATCCTCACCACGACATGTTGTAATCAAACTCACCACAGTGAAACATAAAGAAAAGATCCTAAAAGGTGCAAGAGAGAAACGTCAGATCACTCTTAGAGGATCTCCAATTAGACTCACAGCAGACTTCTCATCAGAAACCCTACAAGCTAGAAGGGAATGGCGAGACATAGCCCAGGTACTAAGAGAGAAAAACTGCCAGCCCAGAATACTATATCCTGCAAAGCTCTCATTTGTGAATGAAGGTGAAATTAAGACTTTTCATAGCAAACAGAAACTGAAAGAATTTGTTGCCACTCATCCTGCCCTGCAAAAGATGCTTAAAGATGTCTTACACACAGAAACACAGAAACATGGTCACCAATATGAAAGAAGGTAAAGGAAGGAAACCTCACAGCAAAAGATCACAGGAAGCTCAATTTCTCTTTGACATAGAATTAAACTCTGATGCTCTGTTAAAGCAATGTGTTAAGGTAATCTATTATGTTCTCTTGATGTCTGTTAAATTCTAATTGTTCAAAAACAGCTGAATTTTTATTAAGAGCTATGGGTTATTTAAATATGTGCTTTTTTCAAAAATTTGAATAATCACCTTGTAACAATGATCAAATTTGGTCTATGTTATGTCATGATTTTAAGAAATCTTATTTCAACCAGATATTTTGGATTTTGAGCCTTCTTGGCATTCTTGACAGGCATTCAAAAAATCAAAGTTTCAAACAATCTGGTCTCTAAAATTTCCAGTAAATCCTGGACTTTGGGTTTTCCAGTTTGGGCCCAACTGAAAAAATCGAAGGACCTATGTCTCTCATCTTATAGAGACACCAACTAATCAGTCTATTTGGAGTATATTAGAAGTACTGTCAAGATGTGATGTGGTACCAGACTTTAAGTTTCTATAATGGAAAATGCTATTAATACAAATGTTTGAGAATTAAAAAGTCTAATGATCTTGTGTTACTAGACATGATAGTTATCTTCATGAGAAAGCCCCAGAGGCTTAAAGGGCTAAATACTTGTAAAATCCTACAGGTGCTTTCAAAAATACTGTGAAGTAAGCAAGTGCCTCTTGTTGGTTGATGAGTTTATAATTTTAAACATGGCGACTTAAAGTCTTTTGTCATCCACAGTTATATATGATCTGCTGCTCATAAAACTAAAGCGTTGTTGGTTCTGTGTTTAGCTGTCCTCCTATAGGTTCCTATGGACTTTTTCCAGCCACTTTTATTGTATTCAGTACTTTGGGATGGCTCTGTAAACAGATGAAGCCAATAATGTATTAACAGTACCAACTGAGAGAAAGTATGGTTAACTGAGGTTACTAAAAAGAAAAAGCAATTCAAATCAATTGGCAATCTACAAAAAGAGTTAAAGATTTTAAAAGCTATTATTAAAAATGCTATATTGGTCTATTATGCTATATTATATGTGTGTACATATTGTATGTCCACATGGGGAAATTTTATTAAGAGTTTTATTTTAAATGGCTTATAGATAAGATTGTCCATAAATTTAAGCTGCTAAAATCAATCAAAGATACATTTTAATTTGTGGGACCTGAATCTGTGTATCATATGTTTTAGACTTGTTGGTAGAAAGAAACTAAAAACATTTTAGATGGTTGTGCTTAAGTTTACTGGCTAAACAAACTACACCATGTTAGATATTTAAGAGGTGTTTTCAAATACATGATTCTTAAAATTTATAGAAGGCATTGGACCTTCTGGTAAATGTTTTCTTAAGTTGTTATCTAATGGTTGAAACGGTTTGCTAAGTATTCATGTGATATTGCTATTGTCAGCAAGCGATCTAGGACTTGCTCCCTCATTTCTCTATTCTAAGCCCAACTTGTTCTTTCATTTCTCTATTCTCTTCAAGGTAGGAAACTAATTCTATTATGAAGGAATCTGTAGGACGCACAATTTAATCTTTAGACCTTATAAAAGAGATGGCTAACATTTTTCTGCAATAGCATAGCCAAAATAAGAACTCAAATAATAATCTCATAGCTAGATTCACTTCGCCATCAGCGAAGTATACAGTAAGTAGAAAAAACCTCCCTTTCAGACCAAAGGGAAAGAAAGTTTTAAAGTGAGAATATAATTTTCCTCATGGGCATTGTCTACCTTAGAAAAACTACTACAGAACATGCCTGTGACTATAGACTTGTAGTTCAGGCCACCGAAGATTAGAGATGGGACACGGGCACTCCCTTGACTTGCATCGTCTGGTCTGCTTTAACACAAACCAGGAGGAAAAGAAAGCTCGGCATCAGAAGCAATGGGTGGCAGGCCTATTAATGGCTGATCTGTACAGTGATCTGCCCTCAAGGAGACCCAACAGGCCAGTCCACTGCAGTGGCTTTCAATGTGGTAAGCCTGGGCTTCAGCAGAAGTCAGCTTGTGAAGAGCCCTGGCAGCTCTGCCAAGAGTTGGATCACTGGAAATGGACCTGCCCTGGAGTCGAAGGATGCCCAGGTCAGAGCCACAGATCTTATTGGCTCTAAGCTGAAAAGCCCTTCACTCAGCCCAACTTCCAAAGTGACCACTGCAGCTGAGGGGATGGTCAAGTAGGGTCAGCAACATTGCAGGCAGAACTGTAAATTTCTTGTTAGAGATGCCACCTGACTTTACCTGGCCAGCTCTCCTCCAAGGCCAGCCAAGTAATGAAAGTCAACAGAGTGCCTTCCCCTAGGAGGTTCACACCTCCCTTAGGATATACCCCATGTGAAGAGATAGATAGGTCTGGGCCTCTGAATTTACAAGGCCTAAAGCCCACCAGATTATTATCAAGCCCCTTCTATCAGGTTCTATTTGCCTCTCAATCAGAAAACTTAATTGTAGCTTAGACAGCACCTTTCTTAGCTCCTCTAATAATGACTCTGTCCTTTGTTCTAGGCCCTGTCTAGTGCACTTGGGCCTCATTCCTTTGTAATCATAACCTCTACTCTACCACCAATGGCTCTACTCCCAACCTGTGTGTACTGATGGTCCTCTTCCCCCACTTAATGCTGTATAATTGTTCAAACCTGGTAATTGCCACTCTTAGGATCATAGGTTACTATCCTCACTCTGTCTTTTATGACCTTGTCTAAATATGATCAGAGTCGGCAAACTTGGAAGGCTTCCATAGCCTTGGCAACTCATGACGACAGCCTAGGATGGTTACTGGCGCCATAAACTAGAGTGTCAATTTGTTGGGTCAACAACAGGAGCCACTGTGCACTTGCTCCTCATGTGGGATCTCTGTCCTTAATGTGCTGTCCATTGTGATTTAATGCTATAACTAGTACTCAAACAGTATGTTTCACTTTGTGTTTCTATGTGGGTGCAAACTGTTGAAATCTTTATACTAAATTGATCTTCTGTATATAAAGAGAATTGAAAATGAATCTTGATGCAAATGGAAGGGGAGAGGGAGCGGGAGGGGGGAGGGTTGCGGGTGGGAGGGAAGTTATGGGGGGGGGGAGCCATTGTAATCCATAAGCTGTACACTGGAAATTTGTATTCATTAAATAAAAATTAAAAAAAAAAAAAAAAAAAAAAGAATTTTTACATTTTAATGGGAAATGGTTAAATAAAACTAGAGAGCATAATTTTAATAAAACACTTCTAATAGCAAACACTTCCTAGCCTTCTCTTTAAGCAATAAGGAGGAACAAAAATGATGCTGTAATGTGAACTACTGTTTCTAAATCACTCCTCTATTCCCCTGGAAGTGCATAAAGAACAAGCAAACAAACAGAACCAATATTCAAATTTATATACTATAACCACAAATTTTGCTAATGTTGCATAAGGAAATATAGCACAACATATTTACATTTATACATATACAACTACAACTCTAAATTTTAAGCATTATGTCAAAATTTTAAATTTGGTCCCTTAACAGGTGTTTAAAAGAAATACAGAGGGCTTAAAAAATAAAATTAAAATGAGAATGTTGAAATTTTAAAAAATTTGAGTGAAAGGTAAAGAGATGGACAACTTTTTTTTTATATAAAAGACTAATTAATTTATTTATTTGACAGAGAGCGAGCGAGCCAGAAAGAGTTGGGGAGGGGGAGGGGGAGATCTTCCATCTACTGGTTCCCTCCCTAAATGGAGGCAATGACCAGGGTTGGGTCAGGCCAACACTAAGAGCCTGGAATCCTGTCCAGGTCTCTTAAGTGGATGTCAGGGGCCAAATCACTTGGGCCATCTTCTACTGTCCTCCAGGCACGCCAGCAGAGAGCTGTATCAGAAGTGGAGCAGCAGGCACTGAAACTGGTGCCCACATGTAATGCCAGAGTCACAGTGGTGACTTAACCCATTATACCACAACACTGGCCCCAACAACTATTTTAACTACACACAAAAAGCAGATTAAAATAGCATGCTGCAGTCATAATGAAACTTGTAACAAACTAGTTTAATAATTCAAAGAGCCTGGTCTCCTGATGATTAATATTGGTTATCACTTTGATAAAGTTATTAATCATTGTGACCTACTGTATTATATATACATACTTAATGAAAAATATTTATGAGCTTTTCTGTGGGAAATAAATTTGCTTCTATATCCTGTCATTTAGGAACTTCAATAAAAATTATATTAGTTGAATACTGGTTTATGGCTTAGTAAGATTGTTTCTATTTGACTTTGTTATATATGCAATGCCTAATTTTAGCATTCGTATTATCTGACCCAAGGCAATACAATTTGCTTTCGAAATCTTTCTGAAGATTTCATCTTACAAATGGAAGCATCTCAGAGCTTGTCTTTGCGTCAACATAAAAGACAATTTCAACTAAATAAGAGTATGCCCAACAGTGGAGGTTTGGTGGTCTAAGCACATGGTTCTAAAAACACTGTGAGATTCTGTATGTTTATGTTTGTTTCAAAGCTTCAGAATCACAACAGTTTGCAGTTTTAGAAAGCATACACCAAGACAGAATGGGTATTTTCTGGGAAGGCCACGCTGGCTGCTCAGGCCAGTTCCTATACTGTTTAGTGCATGCTGGGGACAAGCCAGGGCTTTAGTATCGTCCTTGCAATCATGAAAGTCTGATGCTACAGAACAGTTGTGTTCAGGGCAGTGGATCTGCACTGCCATCTCTGAGAACTTGACTTACGTGCATGTGTGCAGATATAAACAGAATTTTTAGTGAGGCGTACAACGAAAAAGTGTCGCTAGCTTCTGTTCTACATGAGAATTCTGTGGAAAGTTGACACACTAGAATCGTGTTTAGCAAGCTTGGACTACAGCAAAGGAATTTCTGATTCTTGGGTAGTCTTGGGTAGTCCCTCTTATAACAAAGTAAGGTTGAGGCATTCCACTTGCCAATGAAATTATGGCATTCAAATCTAGTTAGCCAAAGGGTCTTCTCACCTGAACTGTGCTTGGGTTAGCTCTGCCTGCTTTTGTCCTATGTCTTTCCTTTTTATATGTTCCCTATTTATATGAACACTCTCTGTTCTGTCTTCTATCTATATAGATTATTATTTGATTAGACTTTAGCTTACACTAGCCCTACCATCTTAAGATTATTACTTTAGATTATTTTGCCAAGTTTTGGATATTCCTTCAGTTACACATTTACAAATGATACAATCATTCTGTCCTATAACTACTAAAATCTTTAGGAATTTTGCCAGTATAATTCAGAGGGAAAAGATACTTTTAAAACATCATTTTCATAAAACTATATTTATATAAAGTCATTTCAGCATATATTTTAATTTTATTTTATTTTATTTTTGACAGGCAGAGTGGACAGTGAGAGAGAGACAGAGAGAAAGGTCTTCCTTCGCCGTTGGTTCACCCTCCAATGGCCGCCGCAGCTGGAGTGCTGCAGCTGGCACACCACGCTTATCCGAAGCCAGGAGCCAGGTGCTTCTCCTGGTCTCCCATGGGGTGCAGGGCCCAAGCACTTGGGCCATCCTCCACTGCACTCCCTGGCCACAGCAGAGAGCTGGCCTGGAAGAGGGGCAACCGGGACAGAATCCAGCGCCCCGACTGGGACTAGAACCCGGTGTGCCAGCGCCGCAAGGCAGAGGATTAGCCTATTGAGCCACGGCGCCGGCAATTTCAGCATATTTTTAAAATTTATTTTTTATGTATTTGAAAAGTAAAATTACAGACACACACACACAGACACACACAGAAAGAGCTCTTCCATCCACTGGTTCACTCTCCAAATGGCTGCAAAGGCTGGGGCTCAGCCAGGCCGAAGTCAGGAACCAGGAACTTCACCCAGATTTCCCACATGTGTGCAGGGGCCCAAGGTATTGAGCCATCTTCTGCTGCTTTCCCAGGCACATTATCAGGAGCTGGATTGGAAGTGAAGCTGCTAGGACTGAAACTGGTACCCATATGGGGTGCTGACACTACAGGCAGCAGCTTAACCTGTTATGCCACAATGCCGGCCCCCATGTATTTTTCTTAAATGGTGTTATGACTGGGTTTAATACCCATCTATAGTCTAATAACTTATGATTTGTATAATGAGAGTTACCTCAAAATTTTAAGTAATTGTATTAAAAGCTTAGCAAAAGCAGTAAAGAAAAAGACCTAGTTCAATAAACATTAAAGCTTATTAACTTATTTCTTTAATAAAAACGGTTTCAATTTTAGAACAATCCATGTATAATTCCAACCCAAAGAAACCAGCAGTCATTTTATCTATTCAGAATGTATAAATAAAGATTTCATTCCCATCCTTTGGAGCACTTATCTTTTGCCTCATCTCTGATCTGTAAGAGCTCCTGACAACCACAGTGTTTTACCTCAACACTGTTTACTTGGCAGAAGTGTTTGATGACTTCCAACAGAGGGGCCAACATAGCAGCTTTGCCTTCAGAAACACCATCAATCCTTTTCACATTTTCAATTGTCGTTGGTCTGTCATTAAAAAAGAAAAAGATGAAAAACAGTTTAAAAAGCCACTGAAATGGTACCATTCACCATATGATCTTCAGCTTCATATTAATGCTAAGTAAATGTATATATGCTCCCAACAACCGAAAATATTGTATAATATAGGTAGTCACATATATTGTAGTTTCTTCCTTTTCTTTCCACCATTTAAAGATTTGGTGTTCTCAAGATACAGAATCAATGTAAGTGTCCACTGATGGATGAATGGATACAGAATACGTGGTGAATATACACAATGGAATGTGTATATTGGCCATAAAAAAAAGAATGAAATCCTGGCACTTGCAGCAAAATGGACAGAATTGGAGGGCATTATGTTAAATGAAATGAGCCAGACGCAGAAAGAGAAATATCACAGGTTCTCTCTCACACATGGAAGCTAAAACGACGACAACAACAGAAGAGTTGATCTGAACATAACATAGTGACTAGCAGAGCGAGGGGAGGGTCAAAAGGAGGCCTGACAGTGGCTGCCAAGACAGTTAGTAGAAGGTTCCAGTTCTACACAGCACAGTGGGCAACTGGAGTTCACAGCGCACTGTGTACACTGTATAAAGAATGGAAAGAGAGGAGCTGGCAGTCTCCACCGGAAAGGCAAAGCCAAGGAAGGGGAAATGCTAACTGCCTGATTCCATCAGTTCACACTGCATACAAGGACTGAAATACTGCTTGGCACCCCCTAAAAATGTTGTGCCGGCTGAGGCCATGGTCACATTATCACTTAACAACATATTTTACAAATTGATTTTCAAGAAAAGTAAGTCAGAACATATACAAATGGAGAGTTTACCTCATTTTGGCCATATCTATCAGTATCTTATTTGTTGCCAGAATAGCTGGAGGAACATCCATCTTATTGGCATATTTCTGTCTTGCTTCTACTAATTTGCCATATAACACAGTCTGAACAAAAAAAACAAAGAGACACTTTAAAAAAAAAGTGCTTCGAAAAATCCAGGCTTTATTTTCAGAGCTTCAGATACTACATTTTTCCTTAAGATGAAAATAAACTGAGCTGCATTTCATACCCTTAAACAGCAATTTTAAAATACAGGCAGCAGCACTGTAAGCATGCATAGAGTAGTCACTATCCTCACATAACCTAACCTAACCTTTTAAAAAAAAAAAAAACTTACCTGAGTCTCTTGCTCTTGGGCCGAAATAACAGGTCCTGAGAAACTGTAAGATTTTCCCGGTGACTGCAGCATGATACTAAAATATTTAAGAGAGAATATATAATGAATGGCTTTTTCTCCTAGTTTACTTTTTATTTCACCATCAAATGAGGGTATTTTTCCAAGTCAGTATGAACATTTTTTTTCTTTACAGTACTAGCACAGCAATTTACTACTTAAGTAACAACAGCCCAGATTGTAAACATTCTGGATCAAATACTATGGTCATTATAACAGTAAAGTTAAAAATGCAATTTGAATTATCACAATTTAAGTGTGATTAAGAGGAATGTTTGTCCCATCTTCCTCCCCACCCAAATACTCTGAAAGAAAATGCTCTCATTCACACAGAAGATACTTTCGGTAACCAACACTGAAAAAATCTATGAGTCCTGCTGTGATGTCACAGTTTTTGGTTGGTGGGGAACATTTGCAAGGGATTAATCAAATTATTCAGAATTTTTTTCGAAATCAAATCTAAGGCAAAAGAAGTAATTTAGTTTTTGACTCCTTAAAAGAGTGAGAGAAAGCATCCAATTAGTAAACAGCACAGCATGAAAAGCGGCATTTGGCAAACTACACAGAAAATCAACTTCTACAAGAGGCATCTCTCATGGATAAAAGTTATGAAAACGGAATTGTACAGAACAGCTCATATAAAAGATGTCAAATTAAAATATATCCCTGCTTCCTGAGGACAGGTGGGCAAGCACACTTGGAATTTAAGAAACGCCCATCAATTTCTCTGTTGCAAGAATTCACAAACTATAAAGTAAGATTTCATTTTCAGAACTGCTAAATCCTAAAACAAGTCGGCCTGAATCTGATGATTCAGTTCAAAGAATGAGCAATACCAGATCAATCAAGAAAAGTATAAATTGGCTTTAAATGATATATTAATTTTTAGTTTAGTATTTATACATATGTTTATGCTAATGCAAAATGGTAATTTGAAGTATTTCACAAAGAAATTTTATATCATATATACTGGCAATATTCTGGGTAACATATCTCTGAGGAAGAAATACATGCAGAAAAAGTCTAATAAAAAATGTGCTGTCAATGAAGTCTATTCTAAGTGCACAGAAGATAAGTTCAAAATAACTACAATGAGGAGAGTCAGAGATTCTTTATCCATAAAACAAGAATCAGGTAAATACCTGTAAGGAAACAAGAAGAGTACAAGAAGGAATTCTTCAAAATCAAAAATTTGAGCACTAGACGTTCACCCCATAGGAAGAGAGAAAAGAGTCAAGGACCTCTCCAGGAAAGTAAACAAAGAAAAAGAGAATGAAATAGGAGAAAAGAAAAATGAGTGAAAGAGATGTGAAAGCCAAACAAAAAGTATTTAAAAGACAAATATTAACACCAGGAAAAATAAAGGCAGTAGTGGCCACAGTAGCACAGTAGTACATATAGTAGGATAATATTTGTGTGGTTATAATAACGTAAAAACAAATTATTAATACAACCAAAAGCTCTAATATACTTATGTTGGGTGGAATGAAGAAGGCAATCTCCCACAAGAGGAAATCAACAGAAACTTTTCAAAGCTAGGAGGCCAAAAAGATGATAGTCTAAGCACATTATTTAGTAACATGGAGGCAAACACCAGAGATACCAGCTGAAAGATTTCGGGGTGCTTCTTTGTATTAGAAGAAAACATGGTGGGTTTCAGTATGCTCTGTTCATTATAAGCTTTAAGCACCAATTGACTTTTTAAACCATGGACATATATTATTATTTTTTTTTTTTTTTGACAGGCAGAGTTAGACAGTGAGAGAGAGAGAGAGAGACAGAAAGGTCTTCCTTCCGTTGGTTCATTCCCCAGATGGCCACAATGGCCAGAGCTGCGAAGGCAGAAGCCAGGAGCCAGGAGCTTCTTCCCAGTCTCCCACGTGGGTGCAGGGGCCCAAGCACTTGGGCCATCTTCTACTGCTTTCCCAGGCCATAGCAGAGAGCTGGATTGAAGAGGAGTAGCCTGAACTAGAACCCGGCGCCCATATGGGATGCCGGCACCCTAGGCAGAGGTTTAACCTACTGCGCCACAGCACTGGCCCCACAAATCTATTTCTCTCCAGGCCCTCTGCCACTTCCTTCATCCAGGCTACTGTCGCCTCTTCCCAGGCTACTGTGAGAGTCTCCTTGCTTGTGTCTCCACAACAACTCTGACTCTCCTATCCACTCCCTCCATAGCTGTAGTGATCCATCCAGGACTGGCACATGAGAGCTCATGAGTCAGATCCATTAGTTTTGGAATCCAGCATCCCATATGGCCACCGGTTCGAGTCCCTGCTATTCTTCTTCTGATCCAGCTCTCTGCTATGGCCTAGGAAAGCAGTGGAAGATAGCTCAACTGCTTGGGCCCCTGCACCCACGTAGGAGATCCGAAGGAAGCTCCTGGCTCGTGGCTTCAGATCGGCTCAGCTCCAGCCAGTACGGCCATTTGGGGAGTGAATCAGAGGAATGGAGGATCTCTCTCTCTCTCTCTCTCTCTCTGTGTCTCTCTGTGTCTCTGTCTCTCTCTCTCTGTAACTCTTTCAAATAAATAAAATAATTCTTTTAAAGAAAATACCAACAGAAGAATATTTTATGACATGGTAAATTATATGAAATTCAAATTTCAGTCCACAAACAAAGGGTTATTGGAACACAACACTCTCATTCAACTATGTATTTTCTGTGGCTACTTTGAAGCTAGAACAGCAAAACTGAGTCTCTGTGACTGAGGCAAGGTTTTAGTCCTCATACCTAAAATATTCGCTATCTGATCCTTCAGAGAAAAATCGGCCACTACCTCCTGTGACTTTTAAGTTTGATCAGGACCCTGTTCTGTCTAAAACCCTTCCTGAACGCCTGACTGCCTATGCCAAGCTGTTGGAAGGAATGGGATATTCTGATCCCTGTTGAATTCCGTGGCTTCCCTCCCAGCCAGGGAATCTCATACTGTGGAGTCCCTCGGTCACAACACACCCCTCTTCCTTTCCAGTTTTTGCAGGTGGACCACTCCTCTGCTTAGAAAATTTCCCCACACCCCACCTGACTAACTTCTTAGGCTTCACGATCACTCACGGGAAGCCGTGCTGTAGTCTCCACTGTTTCCAAAGTGCTATAGCCCAGGACTGTAATCTTCCATTTCCTTCCCTGTAGGTCCTCCTAGAGGACAGCCTCTGGGAGGGCCAGTGCCCACATCTGTATTATCCTCCACGGAGTCCCAACACTACAGCAGTACTTAGCACCACGAAAGAGTTGGATTAAATGAGGTAAAGCTTCACCTATGTTTTGCTGGATGTACTGTCTTGCATGTTTCCTAAAACTTTTTATTAACGTAAAACATAGCAATCATTCCACCCATCCAAATAAAACTAACTTGTTTTGACCATGAAACTGATTTTATGGTAAATATTTTTCTCATATTTTTCTCTAAAGGATCCAAAGTAGTACTACTTCAAGTGAGCAAACCATCAGAGAGTGTGCACCAGTCTTAGAACACACTGATTTACAGTTGCTAACTCATGGAATGTTTGAAGACTGAGATACTACATGTAAAGCAAATGGTATTTTACCATAGAACCTGGCAAAGTTAAAACATGTCAGCTGTTACATTAACATCAATGCTATCATTTTATAGGTCTGCCTTAATAATTATATTACTGGAAGCTTATTTTTTTAACTTTAACTTCCTTTTGCCAATGAAATAGCCCAACATTTGATAGCCCTCTGTCTTCTGGAAAGAAAAAAGAGCTGATAAAGTAACTACAGAAAGCACAAACTGAGAACTCTGTACCTTTTTGGAGGAATGTTACTCCCAGAAGAAATTTTATCAACTGCTTTGTAAGAATACATCTTCTCCAAGTTATACTGCTTTTAAACACAGAAAGGTCCATTTTAAAAAATAAGAAATTTCTTTTTAAAAAAATTTTAAATGTGAAAAACATAAAATACAAAGTCTCATAATAACAATCCCCCCCCCCCCCCCAACCAAGTCCTCAAATAAAGCACCTGCAAACAAGCTCTTGAGTGACTAACTGGAATATTTTACAGGCAGCTAGAAGATACCCCCCCCACCATATCCCACTTATCCCAAAATTACAGAGAATCAATGACCAGAAGAATGCTATAAGACACAGTAATGGTTATCTAAGATCTAAAACAAAGCAAGAAATGGTGTATGTTTGTGTGTTTGTGTGTGTGTATAAGAGGGAGAATGAATGAAGGAATCAGGTTTAGTTTTTTTTATCAACCATAGGTATTAAAATATGTAAAAACTCTAAGTCAAATGAAATACAGAATAGGCTTAAGAGAATCAAAATACATTAATTTCTCAAATACTTCTATTACCCCCAAAGTCAGCTGCCATATATTTTAGTCTGCTCATATCACTTCTCTTTCCAAACTGCACATTCCATGTCATTTTTCTTAATTGGAGGGAAATTAAACTATAAACATTTTAAATAGGAGTTACGTCAATAAGGAATGAAGAAAAAACCACCTCTTTAAAACGAACCTTCTTCTCTGCAGTCAGCTCAACAGGTAACAGACTAGCGGAATGATCACTGCCTGAAGACGCAGTTCTGGAACTGAAAAACAGGAAAATTAAATGCTCTCAAATGCTAAAATGCTATTATCCAATTCGTGAACCATCATAACCCACCTTCTCTCAGACAGGTAGGTGAGATCCTACCTTTTAGAACTGATAATTTTTAAAACTGATTTTTTTTTTTCCCCCAGAAAAGGAAGAAGTTTGAAAGTAAAAACTGATACACGATGGATAACATGTAAAGGTCAAACAGATGCATTCCCTTCCCACCTTCAACACCCAAGAAGGAAACACGGGCCACAGACTCCTGAGCACTGATCTCAGCGCTGCTGCTTTCACCGATGGCAGACTGGCCAGCTGTTCCTGTCGACCAGGAGAGTGCCCGTGATCTGCCTTTCTCCCACAGCCCCTTTTCTCTGACCTGGCCACAGTAACACGCAGGAACAAACAGGCCTGGGAAGCAGTGTGCTGTCAACCACAGAAACACAAGCCTCCCAGAAGTTAAAAGGAAAACACCAAGAAACGAACCTTGGCAGGGGACACGTCCTTGGACACAGGTCACTAGCAGGAAGGACAAGTCTCTGAGGCGATTCCCCACGGGCTGTATCAAGCCAAACGCTACCCTGTGGAAGGCAAGAACAATCTGTTCATGTACAGTGAGAACAATTCGCTCAGACTGGTAGATTGTCACACTCCTTACCTTTTTTGTAAGGGTGCAAATCTTTATAAATTTGCTAGGCCCAGGAACTTCTACCAAGAATCCCTCACTGATAAGCAGACGGGAAAAGGCCTTCCACCAACTCTCCGTTTGATCCTTGCCGATACCAAAGAAACTGTGACTGCGATATTTATCTGCCACACGCTGAGAACTCTGAAATTAGGAGTAAAACCAGTGTCTTAAATGCTCAATTAAACAGGCTAAGTAAAAACACATACTTATCTACTGATTCTTTGGATCGATAAATTTCAGTTTTAAAAATTTACAAAAATTGTATACCCATCCTGCTTATGCTGAAAAGACAACTCACAAATCAATGTCATTAAAAGGGAGTTCCTTTTGTGTTGTAAATAACGGCAGGAAATTTCACACATAATTCAGATGCATTTCCCAAGGTTTACATTTGGGTATGTGTTTGGAATCCTTAACCTCTGCTGTTTAGACCTTGATTAATATGCTCACATACTGTTTGAAAACGTGACCATAACCTCCAGGCCAAGACTAGAGCCACTGTGTGTAAAAGGCAATGTGACCCACAGCTAATCACTGGTGAGCACCACACAACAACTCGTGGCTTCGACTGCATGTCTGTTCTTACTGTGTTTTTATTCGTAATTTACTGTGATGTTTATTTAACCATTTATTAATTAGCTGCTTTACCAACACCAGGGAAAACAAGTATAGGCTGACCAGTTGATGGTTTTGAGATATTTTTTCAAAGTAAAGGAAAAATTCCTAGGGAAGGTTCTTCATAGCCATCAAGTTCTAGAAATGTGGGGTAAGTTATTCTGTCATATGTAATTCTTTTGTCCTATAATGCACAAGACTCTCCCCACCTTCATTCTCTAGACTTTTCCAGTCATTTTGCCCTCTTACCTGTCTCTTTCATGCATTTAAAGGTGTACAGCAGTAGCAGGGCTCTTTAGAAAATTTTCCTAAGATAGTCATAGTGAATATAGCATATTGTAATTCAAGGTTCAGTCTAATCTTACACCCACTGTGTGTTTCTCTAATGCAGAATCTGGGAAGTCACAGACACTATTTCCCAAACTCACCTTCAACCAGGATTCTAGATGCAATTTAATTTCTGTTAATCAGGTATATTATTTGCATGACATGTGTTAGTAGGAAGTGACCCAAAAGCTGCTCCACGACATGCATGACTATGGAGGTGTTTGCTTTTATGAGCAAGGGTTAGCAAGGAACCCAGCATACAACTACTTGCTTCGTAAGTATCAAGAGACACCCATTCTGTTGATAAAGATTATAGCAGGTGAGGGGGGTTCTCAAAGCAAGCACAAATAGAACCTTCCTGATTGTATTGCTTCCTGCTCAGGGAAGTGTAGGGTCAGTTAGCATAGTTATCAAGACAGCTGCTAGGCTGGAGCCGTGGCTCACTAGGCTAATCCTCAGCCTACAGCAGTCAGGGTGCCAGATTCTGTCCCGGTTGCTCCTTTTCCAGTCCAGTTCTCTGCTGTGGCCCAGGAAGGCAATGGAGGAAGGCCCAAGTGCTTGGGCCCTGCACCTGCATGGGAGACCAGGAGGAAGCACCTGGCTCCTGGCTTCAGATTGGTGCAGCACGTCAGCCATAGCGGCCATTTGGGGGGTGATCACTGAGGAGGTAGCAGCTCCCTTGCTGGACTATCTTACAGGGTAACCTTGTCCAGTATATCATAAGCTATTTAATACCCAACAATATATTTCCTACTGTCTGAATTAGCTAGAGTGTTTATGAGCTTTCTCCTGTTAAGTACTGTATTCTAGGTTACATTCATGTTTCAAAAGCATTCAACTGTTGAATTTGCCAAGAGGTTACTGTATTCTAAAACCTTCAATATAAAATGCAGTCTAAAATTTTAGAAACAGGCATATGATAATCACAATATTTTAATATTTCCCTTACACCCTAATGAAGGTTTAATAATCAGTGTTAAATAATAATCAGATTATATAATAATCAGGGGGCGGGGGCCAGCGCTGTGGCGTAGCTGGTAAAGCTGCTGCCTGCAATGCTGGCAACCCATTTGGGTGCTGGTTAGGGTCCTGGCTGCTCCATTTCCAATCCAGCTCCCTGCTAATGCACCTGGGAAAGCAGTGGAAAATTACCAAGTACTTGGGCCCCGGCACCAAGGAGAAGCTTCTGGCTCCTGGCTTCAGATTGGTCCAGCTCTAGCCTTTGCAGCCACTTAAGAAGTGAATCAGCAGATGGAAAATCTTTCTCTCTCTCCCTTCTCTGTCTCTCCCTCTCTCTCTAATTCTGCCTTTCAAATAATAAGTAAATCTTTTTCAAAAATAATTAGGGGCTGGCACTATGGTACCGTGGATAAAGCCGCTGCCTACAATGCTGGCATCCCATATGGGTGCCGGTTCAAGTCCCGGCTTCTCCACTTCCAATCCAGTTCTCTGTTATGGCCTGGGAAAGCAGAAGAAGATGGCCCAAATCCTTGGGCCCCTGCACCCATGTGGGAAGCCCCAGAGGAAGCTCCTGGCTTCAGATCAGCCCAGTTCTGGCTGTTGCAGCAACTGGGGAGTGAGCCAGAGATGGAAGACCTCTCTCTCTCTGTAACTTTGACTTTCAAATAAATAAATCTTAAAATAATTAGTGCATATAAAAATCTAGTGGGGAAGCCATTGTAATCCATAAACTGTACTTTGGAAATTTATATTTACTAAATAAATTTAAAAATAAAAAAAAAATCTAGGGATCACAATTAAAAGAACACATGGGGGCGGGCGGCATTGTGGCACAGTGCGTTAAAGCCCTGGCCTGAAGCGCCAGCATCCCATATGGGCGCTGGTTCTAGCTGCTCCTCTTCCGATCCAGCTCTCTGCTATGGCCTGGGAAAGCAGTGGAAGATGGCCCAAGTCCTTGGGCCCCTGCACCCACGTGAGAGACCCGGAAGAAGCTCCTGGCTCCTGGCTTCAGATTGGCGCAGCTCCGGCTGTTGTGGCCATCTGGGGAATGAACCAGTGGATGGAAGACCTCTCTCGCTGTCTCTACTTCTCTCTGTAACTCTTTCAAATAAATAAAATAAATCTTTAAAAAAAAATAACATATGGGATGAGTTACAGCAGACGTAACTCAGACAAACTGTAAGACTCTATTGAGAACATATTGGTTTTATTCAACTGATGAGAACATTATAGCTACAGTTTATCATTTTAGAATGTTAAAAAAGTAAATAGAACCATTCTAAAACAGAGTAAGAATGGCATATTTAGAAACAGATATATTGCTTTAATATGTGAAGATCTTCCCAAGTACATGACTGAAAACAAAAATAAATCATATCATTTGCAAAACAGCCTAAAGAATGTTGATTAAAAAAAAACAGGAAGCTAAGTTAAAATTAGGTAAAGCAGGGTAAGTTTTCACCAGAAACACAGATGTTAGATAGTGGGCTTAAAACACCACCTTCCGGCACTGTGGCGCAGCAGGTTAACGCCCTGGCCTGTGGTGCAGCATATGGGCGCCAGTTCGAGACCCAGGTGCTGCTCTTCCGATCCAGCTCTCTGCTATGGCCTGGGAAACCAGTAGATGATGGCCCAAGTTCTTGGGCCCCTGCACCCGCATGGGAGACCCAGAAGAAGCTCCTGGCTCCTGGCTTCGGATCGGCGCAGCTCTGGCTGTTGTGGCCAATTGGGGAGTGAACCAGCGGATGGAAGACCTCTCTCTCTCTGTGTAACTCTTTCAAATAAATAAATAAATCTTAAACACACACACACACACACACACAACCTTCCAAGGGCCAGCATTTTGGGGTAGCAGGTTAAGCCACTGCCTGAGACATCAGCATCCCATATGGGCACTAGTTCAATTTTCAGCTGCTCCAACTCCAATCCAGCTCCCTGCTAATGTGCCTAGGAAAGCAGTGGAAGATGACCCAAGTAGCTGGGCCTCTGTACCCACAAGCAGACCCAGATGAAGCTCCTGGCTCCTGGCTTCATGGCCATTTGGGGAGTGAAACAGTGGACGGAAGATCTCTTGCTTCCTCTCTGTAACTCTGCCTTTCAAATAAATAAATCTTAAAACAAACAAACAAAAACCCCATAGGCTTCCAATATGTGTAGTTAACAATCTGTAACATGTTCTTTATTAAATCTTAAAAATGAAAATAGAATTATTTTTATTAAACTAAGTGGGGGTGGGCATTTGGTGTAGTGGTTAAGAGCCACCTGGACACTTGCATGCCGTGTCAGGCTGCTGGGGTCTGGGCTCCGGCTCTGTTTCCGATGCCGGATTCCTACTAGTGTGCACCCTGGGAGGTAGCAGGTGATGGTGTGGTCCCTATGCTACCCACGTGGGAGACCCAGACTGAGTTTCTAATTCTTGACTTTGGTCTGGCCTAGTCCCAGGTATTGTAGGCATTTGGGAAGTGAGCCAGCAAAAGAAATGATCTCTCTCTCTCTCTCTCAAATGAAGTTTTTCTCTTTCTCTCTCTTACTTTCTGCCTTTCAAAGAAAAAAAATATAAATATAAAAAAAATTTCTTAAATAAAGGTGCTTTTCAAATTATGAAAAAAATCGAATAGCTGAGTTGTGAATTTTAGTATCATGCTGATATCTACAAAAACTTTACCAGAAGAAGATCCAGGGAACTGTAATCACCCGGGAACAACACGGCCTCTTTATTGACAATCCCTGCTTATGGGTAACTTCGGCTTTGTGCTGATTTAAGTAGTATTGTAAATCAAATAGCACATATATGAGGTAAATAGGCCTGGAGATCTATACAACATGAGGACTATAGCTAATACAATTTACTGTATTTGAGATTCTTGCTAACTGAATAAATTTTGTTGCTGTTGCCATAAAAACAAAATGATGGGTTAACTGTGAGGTGATGGATGTGTAAATGTTTTACTATTGTAACCCTTTTATCATATACAAAAGGGTACTTCAAAGTTCATAGAAACTGAATTAAGATATGTTGATTTTAGTGCAAACTATGTGTTTTTTTTTAAGGATTTATTTATTTATCTGAAAGGCAGAGTTACAGAGAGAAGGAGAGGCAGAGAGAGATCTTCATCCACTGGTTCATTTCCCAGATGGTCATAACAGCTGGGGCTCAGGTCAAAGCCAGGAGCCAGGAACCAGAAGCTAGGAGCTAGGAGCTTCATTCAGGCCTCCCAAGTGGATACAGGCACATTAGCAGGGTGCTGGATGGGAAGTAGGGCAGCCGGGATTTGAACCCACGCCCATACGGGATGCTGGTGTCACAGGCTTTGGATTAACCCACTATTCCACAATGTCGGGCCCCACAAAAAAATGTTTTTAAATCCATGCTCAGTTTCCTCATAATAGGCTGGAGTTATGTGGTAGCCCAAAGTCCCATTGTGTGGAAGTACTATAGCTAGGACCAGAACATGGGCATCCAGACAGACCTCCAGACTACCAGTTCTAATTTTTGATTACTATATATGCAGACTCACACATACACACAAACTAATACACACCATGTGTAGGTGCTAGTGAGCTTGATTACCTGGGTTCAAGTCATAGCTCTGGAAAGTTACTTAACTGTGCTTCTATGAAGACAAGAGTACTTTGAAAAGTTCATGGAGAAACTGAATTAACAGACAAGTTTACTTTAACACAAAAAGTTTTAAAATTGATTCATTCTTGTACTACCTCATTTCATACATGAGGATAATAATAGTTGCTATCTCTTGAGGATATTGTGAAGACTAAGTAATCAGGATAAAGCCTGACTTACTAGTTAACTTTCTCTTCATTATTTAACAGTTGATCTTTTAAGTCAATCTGAATTTCTTAACTGAAGAGTAAAAGCTATGACTTAGTTTTCCCTGGATTCATTGCTAATCCTACTTTACATCTGCTAGGGGCTTACCTTTGCAGTTTGAGATGTGATTGATTGCAAACCAATAGCACCAAAGGTGTTAAGTTGCTTAACTAGTACCCACTAGTTCTCCAAACACTAAAAACTAATCTTCTAGCTTTTCCTTTACTAAGCAGAAAAACCCTGGCATGAATTAGTACATTTTAAGCAATGAGACTTTTTTTCCCCTAATCCGTGGGAGTAGCTATTCCTTCCTCTCATGATCAATAATCAATGTGAATATTGTGTACAAAGTGAAGAAATGTGTGATGTCTTTTTTACCATGGCAAACCACCTAGCAAAGCGTCAAGTATCTTCACCTTGGATAAAGAGCATGACCATTTTAGAGAAATTATATTTCCAGGGCCAGTGCTGTGGTATAGTGGGTAAAGCTGCTGCCTGCAGTGCTGGCATCCCATATGGGCGCCGGTTTGAGTCCTGGCTGCTCCACTTCCAATACAGCTCTCTGCTATGGCCTGGGAAAGCAGTAGAAAAAGGTCCAAGACCATGGGCCCCTGCACTCATGTGGGAGACCCGGAAGAAGCTCCTGGCTCCTGGCTTCAGATCCACACAGCTCCGGACATTGCAGCCATCTGGGAGGTGAACCATTGGATGGAAGACCTCTCTCTCTCTCTCTCTCTGCCTCTCCTTCTCTCTCTGTGTAACTGTGACTTTCAAATAAATAAATAAACCTTTTAAAAAAAGAAATTATATTTCTCTTCTAACTAGAAATCCAAAGTGCACCAAACAGAGTTAAAGAAGACAAGGATTTTCAGCAACGATTGTTTAGTGATTCCTTGCTCTAAGCAACGTATCCTCCACAAATTGCTTAAGTGCTCGGTGACTTAATTTTCCTAGTTATGCATTGAGGTAGTGCAAATGCCCAGGATGAGAAAGCTGCTGTCAATACAGGGATTTGGCACTGATTTTTAATGAGGGCACAATTTCATAAACACATTCCTTACCAATCAACCAACCAACCACAAACATTCATGCTAGAATTTCTAAACTGCTCAATCTAAAAACATAAATTTAAGATGGCATGTAACAACATAATAAGTAGAAACAGCATCAGACAAGGAGTCAAGACAGCTGCTTGCTCAACCTGACTCTGACACAAAGGACCGGTGTGACCTAAGCCACGTCATTTAACTTTCATTTTAACTCAGTTTCAACTACAGGAAAATTAGGTGACAGTGTTATAGTCTTTCTGCCAGTTTGAGCTGTAAGAGTCTATATTTCTATTTCAAAACATTTCAAAAAGAGACTTTTTTTTTAAAATTTCTTCTCCTTTAAAAAATCAGGTTGGAAAACTATGATCACCAAGCAATGGGCCACGGAACATGGAACTCTTCCAATTGAGAAGAGCACTGGCTGGTCAGAGTAGACAACCCAAAGTGCGAATTCCTGGTGAAAGCAGAATCTTTGCACCAGTGTCTGCTAAGAGGAACACACAGAAACCAAAAACCTTGCCATTTACCCAAACTAACTTTTGAGAAAATCACAACTGCTTTTTGTTGTAATTCTTTCTAAGTTCTCTCTCATGCTCTCTTCAGAACTTCGGTCTGTTCACATGTCCGTTCCTCTTTCTATGCCCCATGAACTAACTTCTTCCCAAGTAGCTCCTTCCATGTAGACAAGTGTCATCTAACTCAGCCTCGGATCCTGTATAAACACTATGCAGTGCCTTGTACAAGAATAGATATTAATAACTAATGGGGGGAGTCATAAACTTCAACTCAAATGCTTTAAGTTCCTAATTTTTTAAATTACAAAACAAGCCCATAGCTCTATTAAATATTGTAATGTTTTTGATATTTTGTTTGTTTGTTTGCTTTTTGCTTCTCTGCCAGTTGCTGCAGGCCAAAGAAGCTCCCAGGCACCACTCCAGGAGTTCAGAAAGTCATTGTGAGCTGCTTCTCTATGCATAAAATGAAACCAGAAGATAAAGAACAAACGATTATCTGTAGCAATATATGTCAATCAGATGAAAAAGCTTGTCTAGAAAATTAAATGGATAACTCTCTATTAGATACTCTGAAAATTATAAAAGGTAAGTAAAACTACCAGCAGGCCCCAGTGGCTGCCAATGTCAAATCATCTTCTATAAAAAGTGTTACCCAGTTCCAAGCCATGATTAAGGTTTTACACTTTGGTAGTGTGATCAGGAAAAAAGTCTCACTTAACCTCCTGGGAAAGCACATATGGAGTGTTTAAAGGTTTTAGATGGGGCTATTTAGAAAGAGAAAACAAAGTTCCTCAGGCAGTACCTTTACTATTTAGCTTCCAATCAAACTTGTGTTTCACAAAATTTTTAACTCCATTCACAAACTTCTGGATAGGCTGCATATCAGTTTTATACTCATGTTTTAAATCTTTTATGAGAGAACAGAATTGTGTACTGCTGCAGTTATATTTGTTATATAGACTCATTATCTCTTTAAATAAACTCCAATAGTTCTCAGTTTAAGACACATCATTTTACAGATCAAAATTATCTGCAAAGGTGCTAAATCTTCCTAAATTGGTTAAGGGGAACAATTTACTAAATTCTCAAAGGAATTATAATTATAAATTTTTGAATAATATCCCAGTAGATACCAAGGTCACCAAAAAGCAAGGGAAAACTTGCCTTATTTTCATCTCAGTGTCTATAAATTTTCACTAAGTGGCACTTTTAAAAAAGTTTTACACTTTTATCTAGCAAGGGTAGTATAAAATTTCACAAAGCACAAACTTCTTAATTTGAGGGCTCCCAGAAGAGACTGTCAGTGTAGGCAGTCTGACTTGGTTTTCAAATAATAGGTGAAATCTGATCCCTCTCGTGACCAGCTCAGGTTTGCTAGCAGCCCCCTTGTACTTATTTGTTGATACTGGAGATGGTTGGATTACAACAAATTAAAAGAAGGATCATGTTTATAAATTACACATTTATAAGACCTGGTTTTGAAGGTGACAGAAGAAATTTTTATAGATCTCAATTACACTTAAGCTATCCTTTGGAACTTAAATTCTTTTTATAAAAAATATAGTAGCATGTGTAGCAGCCGAAACAAAGTTCCTTAGGCCACAACTCTACTATTAAATTTCTAATCAATCTATGATTTAAAAACAAAATTGGAAAACCCATTCAGAACCTAAAGACATTAGTATCTAAAAAGTTAACCGGAGTTTTCAATGTTCCACTAAAAATATCTCACAATTAATGTAATATACTCCTTCCTAAACAAATTCAAAACTCAGAAAATAAACATTTACATGCAGCACTTGAGTATTTAATAAAATATTTGTTAAATTATGTTATTTGTTAAAATTACTTGTTAAATTCTACATACAAAATAAGAATTTTTACTTTTGTCTTACATATTTTTATAAAATATTGACAAGGTGTCCTCTGTCTTCCATTCTTGATTTATTTAACTAACATACATACTTAGCTTTATTTCATAAACTTCTAAATCCAGAATGCAATCATATAAATAACAGGGCAACAGAAAAAAATCCTGTTGATCATCAGGTACATGACTTATTCATATTTGTACCTGAAGTTGATCAGGTACACTGATCACTTGAAAAAGGTAGTTGGATTGAACTGTCAATTCATCAGTAAAGCAAACAACAAAACAATGTTCTTAGAAATTCGGATATTTCTGAGAGGAAACGGAATACAAGGGAGAAAATATGTTGCCAAGTCAAGTAATTTAACTTAGACAATTCATAACTGAAACTGAAGTTTTGCTCAAAGAATTTAACAGTTTCCTGGACACCAAGAGATCTAATTTTGTTCACTTGTCCCTTGACACGGTGGAAGTTAACTTTCCTTAATTACGACCACTCTAGGGAGTCACCCGAGGGCAACATGATAAACTGCCCCAGTTCTTCCAGACTAAAGTGCAAAGGTGAACTTCAGCTCGGAACACAAGAGCAGAGCAGGGGCGACACACACAGGTGCTCTCCAAAGCAATGTTTGTAGTGTCTAACGGAAACTTAACACAACTCTTGAGTTTCCAACAGCTACAAACTTCTGAAGAAACGTGTGCCATGAATCATTGAACTGTGAAGGCATACTCACAGATCCTCGGAGAAATAAAATTGGAACCCCAATTCCAAACTTTTGCCCCAGGATGGCCACAGCAGACAGCAACTGGAATGCTTGTGGTCCGAAGTCCTGTGATGTGTCATCATCCGAAGCATCAACAGGACGAGAATGACCCAATCTAAGGAAAAATTATGACATAGTAAGAACACTTAGATAAGGCATGCACCTTTGAAAATCAAAATATTTAGTATAATAATCAGCCAAGTAAAAAGATATCCCAAATGTGCCCACTGCTTCAGAAACTACAAATAAAATTTATTACAACCAAAAGCATGTGGAGAATGTAATTCCTGAAAAATAAACCATATTGAGGCACCACAGAATGTTATGTTGTTGCTTTCTAATTCTAGGCAAGCTTCATAAGAAGACGCTGGAAGAAGGAAAGCTTCAAGCAGGCACAGCTGGAGGGTTACAGCTAGAACGTCACCACTGGATGGATTATATAAATAATGGACTTTTGTGCTAGCTTTTGTTAGGGAAAAAAATTTGTTCTAAAAGAAGTTTTTAATTTAAAGAAAGCAAATATCCTATGCAATAAATTGTTAGCTTAAATGCCAAAGGCTGTAAAATATGATCAACTATGATAAATCTTTCATTTATATGCATTGTGAAGTTAAATTCCTAGGTCAGCTTCAGGAACATTTGAAATTATCTCATACAAATGAAAATATTTTGAGTTGGATGAGAACAAAAGGATTCCCTACAGAAAAATCAACTAATGCAGTTCAAGCTCTTAATTCAATTGCTTTTCTTAATAATAAATATCTTTGGAGTAACAAAAGAATAAATTCAGTATTCCAGATATAACAATATATTTGGGGGAAAAAAGTACTGATTAAGTTTACTCTCCTGGCCTCTTGAGCAGTTTGCTCAGATGATTATTTTCCTTTCTAATATGAGGATGGTCGTCCCTCATTCTCCTCAGGGAATTGGTTCCAGGACCCCTGCCCATCACCACGGTACCAAGTCCCTTCTATAAAGAAGTATATCATGAACTATGCCTAACAATGCTTCTTTGATCTAACAGCAATACAGCTATTATACTAGTTATACAGCTTATCTGGCAGGTGCATCTTTTTTTTTTTTTTTTTTTTTTTAGAATTAGTATATAGTTAATTGTATATGGGCTGTGTGTGTGTGTGTGTAAAATTCAACATATTCTAACACAACCATAGATTCATATTTTTAGATTCACTCATCAAAATCAGGGCATGCAACATATCCATTACTCTAAACCTCTCCTCTGTACGAAGTATTCATTGTACTCACACTTCCTCCCTCCTCTAGTCTCTGGCAACCATTGGTCTCTTCTTTATCCCTGTTGCCATGTTGCAGAGAATACCACACAACTGAAGTAATTCTGTAGGGCTGGCATTATTTCCTAAGTGATTAGAATTTCTCATTGAAACCATGTAAGTTGGGATTTTTTTCCCCAGAGGTTTTAACAAGGAATTCTCAAAGGAAATTCACTGTGAGTGAATTCACTGTGAGTTTTGTTAGGATGGAGTTATCAGAGATTTGGTCCATTTCACCTAAATCATTGCGTTGACATCTACTGAACTGCTCAAAGTGTCCCTTTATGCCCCTTACAATGCCTGTGGTCTACAGAGAATTCCTTCTCCTTCCTGATACTGGTAATCTGCATCTCCTTTTTTCTGTCCATCTTGTTAGAGGTTTACATCAATTTTATTGACCTTTACAATAAACGAGCTGTTAGGTTTTTGTATTTCTCTGCTGTTTTTGTTTTGTTTCACTGATTACACTCTTTATTATTTCCTTCCTTATGTTTCCATTTGGTTTCTTTTGCTTGTATTTGCTTGTTTCTTAAACTAAATGTTTAATTATTGATTTGAAACCTTTCTTCTTTTATAAGTATTTAATGCTATAAATTTCCTTCTCAGGAATGCATTAGCTCCATCCCATACATTATGTATTTTCATTTCATTCAGTTCAAAACATTTTCTGATTTGCCTGGAGACTTCCTCTTTTACTCATGGATTATTCAGAAGTATGTTATTTAATTTCCCAAGGATTGGAAACTTTCCTGTATGTTTCTGTTACTGCTTTCCAATTTTAATTACATTCTAGTCAAAAAACATTTCATATAAAGATAATACTTCAAAATGCTTAAGGTATGTTTCCTGACCCAGAATATGATTGCTGTTCATGAATATTCGATCTGCACTAGAAAAGAACGTACAGTCTTGTTGGTTGAATGCTCAATAAAAGTCAATTAGATGTGATTTGTTGAAAGTCCTGTTCACTTTTTCTACCTCCTTACTAACTATTGTCTACAGCTTTATCGATCACTAAAAGGTGTTGAAGTCATCAAGTGCAACTGGATTTCTCTACTTCTTCAGTTCTTCAGTCTGTTTGGTAAGTTTGTGTACATTCAGGATTACATCTTTTCAGCCATGGTGGTTAATCTCCTGTGTCAATGTGGCTAGGCTATTGTGCTCAGCTGTTTTGTTAAACACTAATCTAGATATTACTGTAAAAAAATCCATTAGATGTGATTAACATTTACAATCAGTTGACTTTAAGATAACCCTCAATAATGTGAGCCTCAACCAATCTGAGGTTTGCTAGAGAAAAGGGAATTTTGTCTTAAGACCATTTGCCTACCCATTTCCAGCCTGTCAGCCAGCAGTTATGGGTTTTAGACTTATCAGCCCCCACCCTTCGCTCCTTCCCCCTACCTTCTGCCCCCACTTTATATAATTACTGGTCCTGGCTCTCTGGAGAACCCAGACTGACACATTGGTGAACTGACCCTCTGACATCATGTAATGCCCTTGTTTATCCATGGTAATATTCTTTGCTCTGAGGTCTCTATGGCCCAATGTTAAAATAACAGATCCTGCTTTCCTTCGAACAGTGTTCTCCTGATATGCAACATTTCATTCTTTTTTAGACCTACCTGTATAATTATACTTATAGTGGATTTCTTAAAGACAGCATATAGGGTAGGGTCACGTTTTTAAATTAATTCTGGTAATTTATGCATTTTAGCAATATTGTTAGGTCAGTTAAATTTAATGTAAACAATGATGTTTAGATTTAGGTCTACCATTTTACTGTATCTATTTAAAAAAGCAAAACATTCTAATATCGTTTGCTTTGCCTTACATTTAAACAAATAAACTCATTATTTTAAAATACTAAAATAAATATCATGAAACAAGAATTCAATTAAACATGATCTGACAAAACAGAAAAACGCAGACTTCTAGAACACCAATCTATGAGCAATCTTTACCTGGACCTGCAATTATCACAGCATTTTTCAGTTCCCATTATACCCAACGAGGCTTTTCGCAGTTGTTTGTCCTCAAAATGAGACAAGATGATCCTATCCAAGAAAGAAGAACAGAAATGTACATGTTAAATTCATTGCCAGAGAGGTGGCTGCTCCACTTCTGATCCAGCTCCCTGCTGATGTGCTAGGAAGCAGTGGAAGATGGCCCAAGTCTTTGAGCACCTGTACGCACTTGGGAAACCTGGAAAAAGCTCTAGGCTCCCAGCTTCAGATCAGCCCAGCTCCAGCCATTACGGCCATTTGGGGAGTGATCCAGCAGATGAAAGACCTCTCTCTCTGCCTCTGCCTCTCTGTAACTCTGCCTTTCGAATAAATAAATAAAAATCATTAAAAAAATCATTACTAGAAATGAGATAAAATCATCATTAATTGATCCACTTGAACTTACTTACGTGAATTCTGTTTACTCAGATGTAACGAAGCTTGCCTTAATATTCAGTACACATGTAACAAATATTTTCTTAAAAAGTATCAAATTATTTAGCAAAACTTTTATCTTAAAAGAGCACTATCCATAAATCCATGTTATTAACTGACATAAAATAATATGTACTTGGGGCCGGCGCTGTGGTGTAGTGGGGTAAGGCTGCCGCCTGCAGTGCCAGCATCCCATATGGGCTCCAGTTCGAGTCCCAGGTGCTCCACTTCAGATCCAGCTCTGTGCTATGGACTGGGAAAGCAGTAGAAAATGGCCCAAGTCCTTGAGCCCCCACACCCATGTGGGAAACCCAGAAGTAGCTCTGGCTCCTGGCTTCAGATAGGTACAGCTCCAACAGTTGCAGCCATTTGGGGAGTGAACCAACGGATGAAAGACTTCTGTCTCTCTCTGCTTCTCCTTCTCTCTCTGTGTAACTCTGACTTTCAAATAAATAAATAAATCTTTAAAATGATGATGATGATGATAATAATAATAATACATACTGCCGCCGACATCTGCTGGAATGAAGATATTTTTCCATCTTTGTCAACATCTGTAATTTATATAATCGAAACTTCTCATCACGTATCTCCATAAGTAGGTGCCTGTCAATTAAAAATATCCACAGAATATGTAAAACTGTATTATCAATTTTGTTACTATTTATTCATTACTGTTCAAAGTAAATAATACAAAAACTCACACCCCTATCAGGTTAAAGAAATATCATTCAGAAAACATAAAGGAAATGTTTCAGGGCATTGGTCTGGGCAAAGATATTTTGGAAATGACCCCAAAAATACTGACAACAAAACCCAAAATTGGCAAATGATACTATATCAAACTCAAAAGCCTATGTACAACAAAGGTAACAATTGAGAGTATAGACAATCTACAGAACGGAAGAAAATACTTGAAATCATGCATCCAACAAGGGATGAATAACCAGAGTATAGAAAGACTCAAACAACTCAACAGTAAAAATAAAAAACCTGACTTTAAAATGAGCCAAGGGCCGGCATTGTGGCATGGTGAGCTAAGCTGCTATCTGCAAGGCTGCCATCCCATATCAAAGCACCAGTTTGAATCACAGCTGCTCCACTTTCAATCTAGCTTTGTTTTATTTTGCTTGTTTGTTTGGGTCACTTCCTCCTCCCTAGACAGAAAGAACAAGCAAAACAAATGCCCATACTCTCATAACTAGAACCTCCCTTATAGTTCTTGGGTTCAAATGAACTACATTTAATTAACCTCACCTGTCTCAATAAACAATTTTAGAAAATAAAACAATAAGTCTCTAACAGCAAATCAAATGAATATTTATTCTTCTTGTGGGACTATAACAAATTAAAATATAACATTCTACAGCATACAGTTTGAAAACTACTTAAAATTCCTAAAAACATTGTCGTTAATAGAACTCAGTTGGAGCCAGTGAAATATTTATTGAACTGAGACTTTTACAAATTATTCCCTTAAAAAAAAAAGTTGCAAGAGTTATTTGGTTTGACGATTTAAGATAATACAGGGGCCAGCACTACGGTGTAGAAAGTTAAGCCTCCGCCTGCAATGCTGGGCATCCCACATGTTCCACTTCCAATCCAGCTCCCTGTTAATGTGCTTGGGAAAGAAGGAGAAGATGGCCCAAGTGCTTGGGCCCTTGCACCCACATGGGAGACCTGGAAAAAGCTCCTGGCTTCTGGCACCCAGCCCAGCTCTGGCCATTGTGCCATTTGGGGAGTAAACTAGCAGATAGATCTCTCTCTCTCTCTCACTTTCTATGCATCACTGCCTTTCAAATAAGTAAATAAATCTGTAAAAAAATTTTTATTAAAAAAAAGATAATACAACAGATAGCAAATATAGGCACTGGGATGTTGCTTATAGCATAGTTTCACCAACAAGAAATACAAAATTACATAATGACTGAATGATGATTGGACATTCTCTAAGTCACAGAATTCTGTATACAATAAACTAAAATTTTGGGAATTACAGTGACCTTTTGAGTTGAGAACCAGAAAGTCTCACTTATTCTTAACCTGTTTTTCTTTCTAGAAGAGATTTGTCATTACAATCACATAAAGCCATCCTCAATCCTTGTTCAATTCTTTTTTTTTTTTTTTTTTTGGTGATTAACCCAAGTTTAATTTCCCTTAGGACTAATGCAAAGAGCAACCTATCTATACAAAAAAATCAACTATGAGTTTTCCAGCACCATTATTTGATTACTCATCACTATTTAATATTTCCTATTAAATATTAATGATATAAGCATTTAAAATATCTTTTAAGATCCAGATAAACAAAAGTATATTGATGAGCCTGCAAAACTCAAGCTGTTGATGTCTTGAGCTCCTTTAGCATAATGCAAATTAAATCACAACTGGTAGGAATCAACTGATGTTTGATATATCCCAAATTTAATAGTAGCATGTACAGCTGCATTCTATCCAATTTAAACTGGTTCATCAAACCTTGATATAGACACTGGTGTCAAAAGGGAATAAGAGAAGGAAGAGTTTAAAATTTATATCAAACATTTTTAACTAATTGAATCCTTTTTTTTTTTTTTTTTGCCAATTTCAACTTAACTCTTACTTCCTTAAAGAAGCACTACCTGACCTTATTAACTGGGTAAACACAACATACCATGTATACTCTCACTACTCAATGAAACTTTGCTTCATGGAACTTAACACAATTGTAATTTCTTTCACAGCATTTGTAGCAAGCATATCTGTACGATCTTAGACTCCTCTTTTTCGGGGGGTGGCTTTAAATGCATTCACAAATAACTCGTAGCTTTGGACGCTGCCTCGAACACTGTCTTAGAAAGAAGGAAATCTGTAAGTTGGAAGCAATGAGTGTTTTTACCTATTCAAGTTAGAATCTGCTGCAGCCCACAGTAGGTGACAAGAACTCTGAAGTCCATCACGGCCAGCTCTACCAATTTCCTGATAATAGGATTCCATTTCCTTGGGAGTACCATAATGAATGACTTTGCGAATATCAGCCTTATTAATGCCCATTCCAAAAGCAATGGTAGCTATGACACACTGAGAATAAAAACAATACAGTTTTGGAATAAACAACACATGTTTAGCAGAACCAAACCTTACTTTAACAACTTCTATTAATAATACTTCGTTCATTAACTAAAGTAATTCAACTGAATTTAATATAATTTCTACCAATCACTTATAGATTAAGAAATTATCCAATTTATAGATTAAGGATTGGTGACCAACAGCAGAATGATAGAATGACAATCGTTTTAAATAGTACTCTGACCTCAGAATCATCTCTTAAGGCATTCTGGTTTGGCTGAAAAGCCCATGAGAGCATTTCAGGCATGGAAAGCCAAGACACTGTGACAAAAGAGTGTCCTACATGAAGGATCTCTGTGAGAGAGACCCCAGTGGAAAGAAGTGGCCATCAGAGAAGGATGTACTTTGCTCTGAAGGGAGGAGAGAACTTCCACTTTGCTTATGGCCTTGTCTAAATACTGACAGAGTTCATGGATTCAAAAGACTTCCATAGCACTTAACTTCCCATGCAGGACTTCTGTCCTCAATCAATTATATTAAGAGAATTAACTGTAAAACCTGTTCTCAAATAGTTTGTGTGTGTGTGTGTATGTATGTGTGCCAATTATTGAAATCCTTACTTAGTATAGAGTTGGTCTTCTGTGCATAAAGTTAATTGAAAATAAATCTTAATGGACAGTGGGACTAGGAATGGGAGAGAGAGGAGGTGGTGGGGTGGCATGGGAGTAGGGGTGGGAGGGCGGGTATGTTGGGAATAATCACTATATTCCTAAAGTTGTACTTTTGAAATTTGTGCTCACTAAATAAAGGGTTTCTTTGGGAAAAGAAACAAAGAAAGAAAACAAAGTGTGTTCAGACAGCTAAAAAGAAGGAAAGAAAATCTGAAACTAGAGATCATTAGAACTGGGAAATTGGAAGCATCTGAAGGATTCTGACTCTGATCACACACACTTGCTGAAGGTTTGGGGAAACAAACTCTTACACTACTATTGGTAGTAGTGTAATGAGTAGTTTCTTCAGAGGATAATTTGGCAGATCTCTCTACAAAATACTTTAAATGCAAATGTCCCTTGGTGGGATTGAACTGCAGGAATTTATCTTACATAAATTTGGTCAAATACACAAAGACTATGTAAGTTTTCTGTAATATTGTCATGATGAGAATAAAACAAAAAATAACCTAAATGTAAAAAAAAAAGGATTGGTGGCCGGCGCCGTGGCTCAATAGGCTAATCCTCCGCCTTGCGGCGCTGGCACACCGGGTTCTAGTCCCGGTCAGGGCACCGATCCTGTCCCGGTTGCCCCTCTTCCAGGCCAGCTCTCTGCTGTGGCCCGGGAGGGCAGTGGAGGATGGCCCAAGTGCTTGGGCCCTGCACCCCATGGGAGACCAGGAGAAGCACCTGGCTCCTGCCTTCGGATCAGCGCGGTGTGCCAGCCGCAGTGCGCCGGCCGCGGCGGCCATTGGAGGGTGAACCTATGGCAAAAAGGAAGACCTTTCTCTCTATCTCTCTCTCTCACTGTCCACTCTGCCTGTCAAAAAAAAAAAAAATAAAAAGGATTGGTTACCATAAAGTGGGATTTATGGTCACTTTGTATTATAAAGTAGTAAATAATGTGGCTCCTGTGAACACCTATACATGAGTCACAGAAGTGGCTCTTAAGATATAAGTGAAACTTACATATTACTATGAAGTTTCAAGTATCCTTACCTGGCTACATCTTAATGTTTTCTAATACTATTCAAAGATGGAAATGGCTTATTAAGTAATACACATGATGTATTATCTCTGCATCTTGAAGAGAACAAAATGGATAGAGTATCTAATATGTATGAATATAATGAAATAACATTACATGACCTTGGGAGGTATTATGGAAAAAATACTGGTAAATACAGAAAACTAAAAAAATTTAGAGAGTGGCAAGATGGCAGAATAGGAAGGGATCACATTAATAGTTCGGCAAGACACAGGTTCATAAAAGTGGAGAGACTGCAGGGTCAAGGAAGAGTAGGGGAAGAAACAGCAGAGGAAACTCTTCCGGAACTAGTGATTCACAGTGGACCTGCGTGGAGAGCGTGGGAGCCCAAGTTCAGAACACCAATGGCAGACTCAACACACCAGTGCTGGAACGCGAGATGAGCCGAACCTCCATAGCCCGAGACACCAGCGGTCAAGCGGAAAGAGGAGACTAGAGGGAACGAGGTTTGAAACTCCGTGGGGAAAAGTTCACCAGGCTAACTAGAAGAGAGAGAGGAAAAAAAAAAAGTGACCGATACGGACATGAGTTTCTCTCTCTCTGCTCACCCCTCAAAGGCGAGCAAGACAAAGAGCAGGCGCCATTTTGGACATACGTCATAAGCAGGGCGACCTCAGGTCTGCACCGGCCCTGAGCCTAGCAGAAAAACCTGACTCTGCGGGGAGGGGTGAAATAACAGGAGATTAGGATCTAACTTGGCAACCCAGTGGGAGACTGCAGGAGAATTGGAGCCCACACCGAGGGCAGCAGAGATTCCCTGTGTGGTCCTTGGGAAAGAGCTTCCAATCTCTGGCTCCTGTGAGTATATCATTTGCCTGCTAACTACCTCCAATTACGTTCAGCTGTGCGGAATTACTTCCCTTTTGAATAAAAAAATAAATAAAAAAAAAAGAAAGAAAGAGAGATTTACCATGCCTAACCTGGGAATGTCATCTTTGACACACCCTCAACCCTGAGGAACCAAACACAGCTCTCAGGCCACACTCATCTCAAGCCTCTAAGGCTCCACCGAAAGCAGACAGTCCACTTAATATAGAGCCATAGTGTAACAAGAAAAAACACCACAGTGAAGAAACCAAATATCTCCAACATGCCATACAACAAACGCAAAAACCGAGGTAACAAGAACAAGGAAGACACTATGATGCCCCCAAATGAAAAAGACACCCCAATTCAAGATTATGAAGATGATGAGATAGAAGAAATGCAGGAAGTGGATCTCAAAAAATTGATAAGAACATTAAGAAGTTCTCAAAAACAAATTCTCGAACTACAGAAATCCTTCATGGACAAGATAGAAAATCTCTCTCGTGAAAATGAAATATTAAGGAGGAATCAAAATGAAATGAAACAACTAGTAGAACAAGAAACTGTGATAGTGATGAGAAATCATAATGAAATGAAGAATTCAATAGATCAAATGACAAACACATTAGAGAGCCTTAAAAACAGAATGGGCGAAGCAGAAGAGAGAATATCAGACTTAGAAGACAGAGAACAGGAAAGGAAACAGGCAAACCAAAGAAAAGAAGAAGAAATTAGAAATCTAAAAAATATTGTCGGGAATCTACAGGATACTATTAAAAAACCTAACATTCGGGTTCTAGGAGTTCCTGAAGGCATGGAGAGGGAGAAAGGATTAGAAGGCATTTTCAGTGAGATACTAGCAGAAAATTTCCGAGTTTGGAGAAGGACAGAGGCATCTTAGTACAGGAAGCTTATAGAACCCCTAATAAACATGACCAAAAGAGATCCTCACCACGACACGTTGTAATCAAACTCACCACAGTGAAACATAAAGAAAAGATTCTAAAAGGTGCAAGAGAGAAAAGTCAGATTACTCTCAAAGGATCTCCAATTAGACTCACAGCAGACTTCTCATCAGAAACCCTACAAGCTAGAAGGGAATGGCGAAACATAGCCCAGGTACTAAGAGAGAAAAACTGCCAGCCCAGAATATTATATCCTGCAAAGCTCTCATTTGTGAATGAAGGTGAAATTAAGACTTTTCATAGCAAACAGAAACTGAAAGAATTTGTTGCCACTCATCCTGCCCTGCAAAAGATGCTTAAAGATGTGTTACACACAGAAACACAAAAACACGGAAATCAATATGAAAGAAGGTAAAGGAAGGAAACCTCACAGCAAAAGATCACAGGAAGCTCAATTTCTCTTTGACATAGAATTAAACTCTGATGCTCTGTTAAAGCAATGTGTTAAAGTAATCTATTATGTTCTCTTGATGTCTGTTAAATTCTAATTGCTCAAAAACAGCTGAATTTTTATTAAGAGCTATGGGTTATTTAAATATGTGCTTATTTTCAAAGATTTGAATAATCACCTTGTAACAATGATCAAATTTGGTCTATGTTATGTCATGATTTTAAGGAATCTTATTTCAACCAGATATTTTGGATTTTGAGCCTTCTTGGCATTCTTGACAGGAATTCAAAAAATCAAAGTTTCAAACAATCTGGACTCTCAAATTTCCAGTAAATCCTGGACTTTGGTTTTTCCAGTTTGGGCCCAACTGAAAAAATCGAAACCTATGTCTCTCATGTTATAGAGACACCAACTAATCAGGCTATTTGGATTATATTAGAAGTACTGTCAAGATGTGATGTGGTACCAAACTTCAAGTTTCTATAATGGAAAATGCTATTAATACAAATGTTTGAGAATTAAATAGTCTAATGATCTTGTGTTACTAGACATGATAGTTATCTTAATGAGAAAGCCCCAGAGGCCTAAAGGATTAAATACTTGTAAAATCCTACAGGTGCTTTCAAAAATACTGTGAAGTAAGCAAGTGCCTCTTGTTGGTCGATGAGTTTATAATTTTAAACATGGCGACTTAAAGTCTTTTGTCATCCATAGTTATATATGATGTGCTGCTCATAAAACTAAAGTGTTGTTGGTTCTGTGTTTAGCTGTCCTCCTATAGGTTCCTATGGACTTTTTCCAGCCACTTCTATTGTATTCAGTACTTTGGGATGGCTCTGTAAACAGATGAAGCCAATAATGTATTAACAGTACCAACTGAGAGAAAGTATGGTTAACTGAGGTTACTAAAAACAAAAAGCAATTCAAATCAATTGGCAATCTACAAAAAGAGTTAAAGATTTTAAAAGCTATTATTAAAATTGCTATATTGGTCTATTATGCTATGTTATATCTGTGTACATATTGTATGTCCACATGGGGAAATTTTATTAAGAGTTTTATTTTAAATGGCTTATAGATAAGATTGTCCATAAATTTAAGCTGCTAAAATCAATCAAAAATACATTTTAATTTGTGTGACCTGAATCTGTGTATCATATGTTTTAAACGTGTTGGTAGAAAGAAACTAAAAACATTTTATATGGTTGTGCTTAAGTTTACTGGTTAAACAAACTACACCATCTTAGATATTTAAGAGGTGTTTCCAAATACATGATTCTAATATTTATAGAAGGCATTGGACCTTCTGGTAAATGTTTTCTTAAGTTGTTATCTAATGGTTGAAACGGTTTGCTAAATATTCATGTAATATTGCTATTGTCAGCAAGCGATCTAGGACTTGCTCCCTCATTTCTCTATTCTAAGCCCAACTTGTTCTTTCATTTCTCTGTTCTCCTCAAGGTAGTAAACTAATTCTATTATAAAGGAATCTTTAGGACGCACAATTTAATCTTCAGACCTTATAAAAGAGATGGCTAACATTTTTCTGTAATAGCATAGCCAAAATAAGAACTTAAATAATAATCTCAAAGCTAGATTCACTTCGCCATCAGCGAAGTAAGCAGTAAGTAGAAAAAACCTCCCTTTCAGACCAAAGGGAAAGAAAGTTTTAAAGTGAGAATATAACTTTCCTCATGGGCATTGTCTACCTTAGAAAAACTACTACAGAACATGCCTGTGACTATAGACTTGTAGTTCAGGCCACCGAAGATTAGAGATGGGACACGGGCACTCCCTTGACTTGCATCCTCTGGTCTGCTTTAACACAAACCAGGAGGAAAAGAAAGCTAGGCATCAGAAGCAATGGGTGGCAGGCCTATTAATGGCTGATCTGTACAGTGATCTGCCCTCAAGGAGACCCAACAGGCCAGTCCATTGCAGTGGCTTTCAATGTGATAAGCCTGGGCTTCAGCAAAAGTCAGCTTGTGAAGAGCCCTGGCAGCGCTGCCAAGAGTTGGATCACTGGAAATGGACCTGCCCTGGAGTCGAAGGATGCCCAGGTCAGAGCCACAGATCTTATTGGCTCTAAGCTGAAAAGCCCTTCACTCAGCCCAACTTCCAAAGTGACCACTGCAGCTGAGGGGATGGTCAAGTAGGGTCAGCAACATTCCAGGCAGAACTGTAAATTTCTTGTTAGAGATGCCCCCTGCCTTTACCTGGCCAGCTCTCCTCCCAGGCCAGCCAAGTAATGAAAGTCAACAGAGTGCCTTCCCCTAGGAGGTTCACACCTCCCTTAGGATATACCCCATGTGAAGAGATAGATAGGTCTGGGCCTCTTAACTTACAAGGCCTAAAGCCCACCAGATTATTATCAAGCCCCTTCTATCAAGTTCTACTTGCCTCTCAATCAGAAAACGTAATTGTAGCTTAGACAGCACCTTTCTTAGCTCCTCTAATAATGACTCTGTCCTTTGTTCTAGACCCTGTCTAGCGCACTTGGGCCTCATTCCTTCGTAATCATAACCTCTACTCTACCACCAATGGCTCTACTCCCAACCTGTGTGTACTGATGGTCCTCTTCCCCACTTAATGCTGTATAATTGTTCAAACCTGGTAAATGCCATTCTTAGGATCATTGGTTACTATCCTCACTCTGTCTTTTATGACCTTGTCTAAATATGATCAGAGTCGGCAAACTTGGAAGGCTTCCATAGCCTTGGCAACTCATGACGACAGCCTAGGGTGGTTACTGGCGCCATAAACTAGAGTGTCAATTTGTTGGGTCAACAACAGGAGCCACTGTGCACTTGCTCCTCATGTGGGATCTCTGTCCTTAATGTGCTGTACATTGTGATTTAATGCTATAACTAGTACTCAAACAGTATGTTTCACTTTGTGTTTCTATGTGGGTGCAAACTGTTGAAATCTTTATACTAAATTGATCTTCTGTATATAAAGAGAATTGAAAATGAATCTTGATGTGAATGGAAGGGGAGAGGGAGCGGGAGAGGGGAGGGTTGCGGGTGGGAGGGAAGTTATGGGAGGGGGAAGCCACTGTAATCCATAAGCTGTACACTGGAAATTTATATTCATTAAATAAAAGTTAAAAAAAAAGAAAAAAAATTTAAACCAAAACTTATTAAGAGTTCAAAAAGATAAGAAAAATAACTATGATATACTACATAGACTAGAGGTAAAAAGTACTTATAAAGCAATGATTGTTTAAATTCTATATATTGATCTAACCAAAACTGTAATTTAGAGGAAAGGGAGTTAAAAATACAGAGTAATGAAAGAAGAAAGGATGTGAAAGGCATCTGAACTCTTTTATTTCCAACTGAAGAGTCCATAGACAAATGCCTAAACTAATAAACTGACACACAAAAGATTAGTAGCAGCATCATAAGCAAATTATGGCAAGATGTAGCGGTAAACACCAGAAAAATCAGGCACAGGAAACTCAAGAGGGGAAGACAAGCAAGGCTGAAGCTTTTCATTGTAAACACAGCAGAACAAATCGAATTGCAAGTTTACCTAATGAAAGTTAAAGTACCATTTAAGAGCAAAAAGAAAAAAGACATGTGCTAAGATGGACCAGAAGTTCAAAGAAAGAAAAGGAAGAAAATGAAATAACAAGAAAATGCTGACAACTAAAAGGAAGTATGACAAAGGAGAGAAAATACAGGAATGAAAACCAAGTAAAGCTTTTAGGTAAATAAAATTAGACAATTATGCATTACTTAAGCATTAATAAGCAACACAATCATTCTAATCATATTATTTTTAGATGGGATTAACTGATTCTACGAACATGATTTTCAAAATATCCTTATAAACCCTAGGTGTAAACAACAAAACTTTATCAAACAATTTGTTCACAACTTTATTTCAGAGAGGAAATGAATTCAAGGCATCTGAAAAGGGAAAATGAAATACAAAAATAAAAGATACAAAACTAAAAGTGAAGATTAAAAGAAAGAATGAATAGTTGGAGCCGGCACTGTGGCGCAGCAGGTTAACGCCCTGGCCTGAAGCGCCGGCATCCCATATGGGCACCAGTTCTAGTTCCTGCTGCTCCTCTTCCAATTCAGCTCTCTGCTATGGCCTGGGAAAGCAGTAGAAGATGGCCCAAGTCCTTGGGCCCCTGCACCCACGTGGGAGACCTAGAAAAAGCTCCTGGCTCCTGGCTTCAGATCAGTGTAGCTCCGGCCGTTGCAGCCAATTGGGGAGTGAACCATCGGATTGAAGACCTCTCTCTCTCTCTACCTCTCCTGTTTGTGTACCTCTGACTTTCAAATAAATAAATAAATCTTAAAAAAAAAATGAATAGTCACAGATGAAAAACACACATCTACATACCAATATAATTGGATCTGGTTCTAAGAATAGAAAAAAAAAGTCTACATGCCTTTCTAAATCATAAATTAGAAAATACCAAGATTCTTAGCATCAAGCAATCCAAGACACCAAGAGCAAGGAAGGGCAGCTCTATTTTTAGGCCCACACTGAAATATAAATCAACTGTAAAAAGAACAGAAAATAAATATGTAGAATTCAATATGTATTCAGAAGGCACTCAATAAATACTCAATGGCAAATAATTCCAAGAACACAATTATTCTATATTGATGATGAAATGTTGGATACAGTGTTTGAAAATCTGTGATGCAAATGTGGAGCTTTAGAATTATACATGGCAGGAAAAAGTACATGGGGTCAGTTGTTAGATAATACACAACACCTAATGTCAACCTAGGGTGAAACAGTCATTGCTAATTTATTAATTTTCATAATGTGGATAAAAAGGTACATCCTACCACAGAAAGACAAAATACACTAGCACACACATAATATACCCTCTAGGAATCAGGTGTAATTAATGATCACTGTGAAGTTGAGCCATATTTAATCATTGATGTTTAATGAAGCTGTGCATTGTCGGGAAAATCAGAGGGATACAACAAAATCTCCCATCACAATATAACATGGATAAAGTCTGTAGCCCTTGTTGTCCTTGTGAGGTGTTTTAACCTCAATTAACAAGTAGTTATACAACAAGATAGAAGAAACCACTGAGCACTTAATGCCTTGAAGATTGACCATCGAGTCCTAACAGTTAATCTAATTTCATCTGGTAATTTTCAAGCCACTGAAATAATCCAGAAAAAATAAAAAGCATTCAAGAATTTGGACAAAATTTCTATTCTCAACAGTTGTGACAGTTGTTGCTATCTTTGGAAAGAAGGAGAAAAAGAAAGGAAGATGCTTTCAGGAGGATGGTGTTGAGAGCAGCAGTTAAGCCACCACCTGGTTCCACTTACAATTCCAGCTTCCTGCTAACTAGCGCCCTAGGAAGCAGCATGTTACGGCTCAAGAACTTGGGCCCCTGCATCCATGCGGGAGATCCAGATTCCTGGCCCAGCTCTACCTCTTGTGCATACTTCGATAGTGAACCAACAGAAGGAAGATCTCTGTCTGTGCCTTCCAAATGAAGTTTTTAACTACCATGCTTTCATAAAAGGCATGCACTAGAGCATGACTGTACATGGTGAACTTTACAGACAGTACAACAAACCATAGTATCTGAACAATGTGGACTAGTGGTTATAATATCTATATATCACAGAGAGGGCTGGATAGAGAGGTACGCCAGAGGTGCGGTTAAATTCACCTCTTCATGTGAGAGGAGGGCTATTCCACAGGTTTATAGTGACGGAGTGCAGGTCAACAGTGCTACAGTGTTGACTTCAGCCTACTAAATTTAACTCAGCTTTCAATCCTTCCAAGTACTCTCTGACACTCACTGAACCAGGACAACCATCACAGGAATCTCAGCTGTAGAATTCACACATCAACTTCAACACCACCTTCTGTCCTTCAGTTTCTTCACTGTCAGACCAATCCCACCTAGTGCTGCAATCTAACATTTCTAAAACACTCTGAACTTGTTCAAAAACATGCAGGTGGTTTCCAAACTCTTCTGTACCCTCTAATGGTTCTAAGACATCTACAGGGACTAGCTTAGAGATTGGGTGGCTGTTGGATCCTCTGTAATATTCAACGAGAAGTATTTTAATTTAATCTGCTTTATTTAACATATAAAATTTCATTTAAATTAAAATTTCTAAGGCTGCAGTTAGGCACCTGGCCTAGCAGTTAGCAGTTAAGACACTGGTTAAGGTGCTTGTATTCCCTATCAGGGTGTCTGGATTCAGTTCCTGGCGTTGCCTCCCAATTCCAGCTTCCTACAGACCCTAGGAGGCAGCAGTGATGGCTCAAGTAACAAGGTTCCTGCCACCCATGTGGGAGACCTAGATTGTGTTCCTGGATTCCAGCTTTGGCCAGGTCCAGTTCCAACTGTTGTGGACATTTAGGGAATAAATCAGTGAATGAGAACTCCTTCTGTCTCTCAATTTTAAAAAAAAAAATCTAAGGCTAAAATAGTCACAGAAGACAAACCTCATTTACTTGTTCAGACCTGACTCAAATTACATCTTCTTGGACACGGCTGCCATTCACACTAGTCTGCATCAGCTGACTGACATACCTATCTCTCACATTACACCTGGTTCTTTATCAGAGGGACTGCTCTATGCCCCAATACACACAAAGTATTCAAAAAAAGACTTGGCAAATGAGTATCTGAGAAATGTGTTTCCGCTATGGGAAAAGGCAGGGATGACAAGAGAGCCTCACACCTGAATGTCGTCTCTCATGAAACTATGATGAACCTCCTTCCTCCTGCTACAGCTCATGCCTGCATGGTACGTTCCACAGGCCACATTCAGTTTACGAAGTTCAGCTGTAACTTGTTCAGTCATCTTCCGGGAAGGACAATAGATGATGGTTGGACCTTCAAATTCCCAGTCAGAACTACAGAAGAAGAAAACAACACACACATGTATTAGATATATGCTTCAGACCAGTTTGTGTTTTATCTTATTTAATGTGCTATTCTACTTGCTAAGGGAAAGACCATAAAGGGAAGAGTATATGAAAAAAGGATGAAGATCTTTTATGCACCAAGCACATGTGTAAAAATCTACAAGGAGATCTGTAGCATTAAGCATGGTCACACGTGGAGTTGAACTGTGTCAAGATGCTAAAGCTCTGACTCAGTTTCGGCTCAAATTAAGAGTTAAACCCAGAAACATGTTTGTTCCTTTCAGCAGAGAACTTGATAAAACTTATGAACAACTGAAATAAACAACTGGGGGAGAAACAACACACTAGATTTAACAATTAGTCTTAATTTTCTTAGGAGGGAAGTGGTTATTTACGTGGGCACATGCATAAACTTTGTTATGCTACACTTATTCTCTCTTAAATGATCAAGTTGAGCTTCTTTATTTACTAAAAAAAGTAACAGCTATTTTATAGTACTGAAATAAAAAATCTTTATAATTCAAAGTGTTCATGAATAATCTTAAGACTATGAATGTTATAGAAAATGACATCTGTTAGAATTTCTACTATAGAAACTTGTGCTTATCTGCTAAAAGTATAAACAATGATTTCCATGGACATTTATTTAATATCTCAAATAGATTTACTTATGCTGACTTAATATAAAGACTAAGTTGGATGTATGAGAATTTATTTTATTTAATTTTAAATATACCTATCCTTTAATGATTTCAAATTTCAGGCTCCTGGCTTCAGCCCAGCCCAGCCCTGGCTGTTGTAAGGCACTTAACTAGTGGACCGAAGATGGCAGTCTCAATCTGTGTGCATGTGTGCGTGTGTGCGTATGTGTGAAATGAAGAGAGAGAACCAGTGGACAGAAGAACTCTTGCAATCTCTCTTTCAAAAAATAAACTCATCTGTAATTTAAATGCGTTGTAAATACAGAAATAAAATAAGGTTTAAGAAACATGTCAGCTCTATAAATAGAAGAAATGCGAATAGAAAATAAATGGCAGAGTTAAAAGAAGGGAAGAAATTGCAAATAAAAAGCAATATTTGGAAAGCTTGATTACTGTCCATTAAAAGGAAAACTTCTGTTTATCTAAGATCTGTAATGGTTCCTCTACAATCACTCTCCTTGGAGGACTGAAAATGGATACAAAAATCTTTCTTCATCTGCTTTTAGAAAAACCATTTCACATCAAATACTAAGATCTTGGGTGGTCTTAAAAGTCAGGCTAAGGAGTCTGTTCTCTATAGGAAAGAGTTCCAGAGTAGTACTCAGAGACCTCGGAGCGCGTTTTCAGATGATAAATCTTGACTGTGCATAGCGTGCATCATGGCGCACTGAGGAGGAGGGAGCTCTGTTGGCAGAGGTTAACAGTGCAGGTCAAAAAGCAACAAAGACCTCAACCAGCAGAATCAACATGAAAAACAGTGAGAAGGAAACATTTGCATAAGATACTATGAGGACAACTGTCTCATCAAAATAGAACAGTGTCACCAAAACAAAAATGAGAAAGCAGACTGTTTCAAAAAGAAACAGTCTTGTTTTTATAAGGAGGAAGTGCCCTGGAGATTGAGACTAATATGGACTGAATAAGATGTTTGGCGAGTTCGGCCATGCTCTGACTGTGGAGGCCCTAGCCTAGAACAGACACCTTCTTCGAGAGAACGTTTTCTCGTTAGTACAGAAGGGAAGTGAAGCACGATGTGCACTCACCTCAGAGACAACCAGACGACCAGAACACTCAGAGTACAGTCACTCTGAAACAGGACAACTAAACAGGTAGCAAACCCTGCGTCTTAAATCTCTCCTTAAGGTCCTCAAAAATAGCTGCAGGGTTTCCTTAACCTAGGACAGGTCTTTCTTTTTATCCCCTTCTAGACAAAGGAAAGACCAGAGGTACTCCTTAAACTCTACTTGCCAGGATTTGTTTAGTATTTGTATTGGTAGGAGAAACGTTAATGTAATGTATTCTGACTAAAAACCACATCACATGACTTGAAAATCGTAAGCTTTTCCCAGAGCAGACAGATCAGGGAATAAGGTTTAGGGAAGATTCTTGGCGTAAATATAAAATGCCCTTACAAAAATAAACAGAAAAAAGTATGTGACAGTTCCTTCACCAATAAAATGAAAATAATATGTAGTGTACCGAGTACTGATAATGCATAAACTGCATCACTTATATAAAGCACCAAGGATATTCTGTGGAATATGGTATATATATCCAAGTCCACAGGAGGATGACTAAAAACCCCAAGGGGTGGGCATTTGGTACATCTGCAATGCCTGCATCTCAAATCAGAGTGCCTGCGTTTAAGTGCCAGCTCTGCTCCTGATTCCAGCTTCCTGCTACTGCAGACCCTGGGAGGCAACCTGTGATATCTCAAGAAGTAGGGCCCCTGCCACCCACTGGGAGGCCCAGATGGAGTTCAGCTTCCCGGCTCTAGCATGGCCCAACCCCAGCTGTTGTGGTCATTTGGGAAATGAACCAGAGGATAGAAGATCTGTCTCTGCATCTCTATCACTTGGCCTTTCAAATAAAAATACATACTTAAGATTTTAAAAACATATATCCTAAGACTGAAGATGGTTGTGTTATTAGTGAACTAGATGGGACTCAGATGAAGGGTTCACTTTATGTTTGCTCACTTGTCAATTATTAAGCATATACATTCCTGCTCAAGCAACAGTACAGAATACAAAAATATTAGAATTAGTTTCTACCTTCAAAAATGCACCTTTTCCTCAGTCACTGAATTGATTATATAACCCCACATCTGAGTTGAACCAAAGCTAGGTAGAATTTGAAATATGATAAACTTGCATTAGAGAGAAATAAATAAATAAATAAATAATAATAATAATAAGTAAAATATGTTTTTAAAAGGAAATGGTTAAAAAATTCATCAACCATTAAATCCTTACCTTGTCTTTTTGACAAGAAATTGCTTTAGGTCCTGAAGGATATTCCCTGTTTTTGGCCCAACTTCTAAATACAGGTTTGGTCGATCAAAGCTCGTACAGGTAATCTGAGGATTGCTCAGTTTTAGGCAACGAACAATGTCTTCCCGCACTGAAGAACTTGCAGTGGCAGTAAGTGCAACAATTGGAACCTGAATGTGGTAAAAGTGATGTTTATTAAGGAGAGGGCTCATAAATCCCAATATTCCTACCGCCTTCTCCCAAAGAGTGTGAAGACAATTTTCAAGTGGTAGTGCAAAATCCAACTTTACAATTTTTTTGAAGAAGAAAAAAACTTCTACTTTTTTCTCAGCCATCTGAATAAAATATTTACCTTGTAAACATCAGAAATCATTTAGATAAAACATTAACTCCACAGGGTTTCCAAATTCAATTACATTGTCTTATTGAATTAGCTTACTTGTTAGCTATTTACCTCTCTGTTTATTGTTTTTAACACTTATTACATTTATAATTGTTGATATAAGCAGTGGGTACACTGTGTATTTCTGATTTTTCACAAATTATGAATCTCTCAATGCACTAAAATTCTAACTATATAACAAAGCAGTGAGTCTTTAAGGCTCTTATATTGACTATATTGGTGTATACTTTCTCAGATCTAGAAGCCAATCTCCCAATGAGTGGGACAACTTCTCATTTTACTAGGTTAACCAGCGGCATACCATATATAAAAATATGTACAAAATGAAACATAAGTTATTTACTCATTCCTTGAGCAACCAAGGCATGTTCTATTTTTGGCCCAGCAAAGACTTCTTAACTGGATTAACAGCCAAAGCAGGTACCAGGAAAAACATGAATCTAATTTTCAGAAACTCCCATAAAACTGGATTTAATATTTTTGTCTCTTTTTTCATTAGGGAGCTAACTTCAATTATGCCACTACTTCAGAATAAAAAAAAAAAAAAAAAAAAAAAAAAAGGACTATCCTAAAGTTCCTAGATCACGAGTTATTCCAATGATATAATTTTCTTAAAAATATTTTTTGGCCCGTTAAAGATACAGGAAACAACTTCCTCATAAAATTGCTCTTCATAAACACTGCACTGACCTCACAAACCAGCTTAAGCAACTATGTTGTATGTAAGTGGAAATTTGTAGGAAATTTGCTAATTTGCAAATAAACAAGACTTTGACTCAAAATTAAAATAAGGGATAATTTATTAAAAATTATAAACTACTTTAACAATATTACTTTACTGAATGAAAAATGATTTCAAAACTCACATAAAACTATTTAATTTGAAGCAGTCTCTCAGATAAAAACAAATTAAAACCAATGTGACCAGGTAATTGGTATCATTTTTATATTCTATATCTTTAAGTTCTATGTAACTATTTCTAATATGTAACTCCAAAATTAATCCCATTGATTTCTGGCTTACAATCAGACGGTTCTCTGAATTTAAAGTGTCTACACAACAACTTAGAGATGAGCAGGCCAATTTATAAAAAAGTTAATTTCCCTAATCAAACGTTAATATAGATATAAGGTTGCTTCCAAAAGCTCATGGAAAATTGAATTAAAACATACGTTTACAGTGATGCAAGAAATGTTGAAATTCACATATAGGTTTTTCATACCATGCATTTCCCTGAACTTTTTGAAGGCCTTTCATGTCTATGTTAACATGAGCAGGTATAGTAGAAAACATACTACTAAGAATAAGAGAAGTTTAAAAATTACAAATTCCCTGGGGCTGGTATTATGGCATAATGGATTGGGCCACCACCTATAATGCCATCATCCCTCATGAGCACTGGTTCAAGTCCAGGCAGCTCCACTTCCAATCCAGCTCCTTGCAAATGTGCCTGGGAAAGCAGCGGAAGATGGCCCAAGTGCTTGGGTCCCTGCATCCACATGGGAGACCCAGATGAAGCTCCTGGCTCCTGGCTTCAGCCTGACCTACTCCTGGCCATTGCGGCCATTTGGGAGAGTGAACCAGCAAATGGAAAACTCTCTCTCTCTCTTTCTGACTCTCTGTAACTCTGCCTTTCAAATAAATAAATAAATCTTAAAAAAAAAAAAAGCAAACCGATTTGGGTGATAAATTACACTGCCACCAAATTATACCAAGTTCTTAATTTATGAAATTTATTCTTTAAGTTGACAAGTCTTGCTTTCTTTGGTAAGAGGTGCCATATTTTGTTAAAATAAGTAATGAAATACAGATTAGCTTCTGACTTTAAAAATTTAGGAAGATTTTAGTCACACATTTCAATGGTATAACACCCACACCTTGAGAGAATTATATCTACTCCATCTGCCTCAAATTTGGGTCATGTTGCTAATTCTAACTCTGTACTCTGCAACACCCCACACACACACCATTCCTTCATTCACTCATCACAAATAGTTCCTGGTGTACTACATGCCAATGGTAGTAACAGGTGCTGGAAAGATAGTAATGGAAAGAACCAGCGTATCTTATGGCTCTCACAGTGCCTCGTTTGAATTTTCTGGATTTTTCAAACTGATGTGGAGCTTCCTGTTTGGCTGTTCTTTCTGAAGACTTAATTTGACTGCTCTCCTCAAAATGAGGATCTTTGTGACCAATGGTTTTGTGATTTCTTTGCTATTTTTCAACTTATTGAATAATATGGTGTGAAGCATCCCAGATTCAGGCCAGTTGTCTGAGTGTAACTGGAATTCGACAAAAAAAAGCACCAAGAACAGTGAGAAAAACGACAGCACTATGGCCACCAGGTGGCATCTCTCACCACTTGGCGTTAATAAAGACAGTCCTTGAGAGCATTAGGGGATGAAGGTTTTTCAGCCATTGCTTTACAAACAGCCTGCCCTAGGGGCTCAACAGGAGGAAAACGCTACTTTTAATCATCCCTAGAAATGAAAACGATCCAATGACATCCATAGCCAGACATAATAAAAAATTTAATTCAACCTGAAAATTGTTTAAGAACTGCATAAAATATTTAAAACTCCTTTAACACAATCCTTCTAGAATCAAAGACCTAGGAAAGGATTATAGAAAACAGTCTTCCTAGTTTCTAAGAGCTGATTTTAAAAAATTCTAAATTAATGGAAATCGGTCCTCCAGCTGAACTGCGCCTAGTGATTTTCTCAGAGACACCCCTTTTCTAGTATGTGTACTATCAATAGTATTATTTTCATATTATTTGCACCACCCCACATACGATAAGCTATTTGGTATTATTACTTTTACAGATGTAGGTTAAACATTCCTAATCTGAAAATCCACAATCTTCAAAAATTTCAGATCTGGGTCACTGAACATAAAGCCACAAGCGGGGATTTCCATAACATAGGAAAATTTGTTTCAATGCAGAAAATTATTAAAGATATATACTGCCTTCAGGCAACATGTATAAACTATATATGAAACACAAATGAACTTCATGCACAGTCTTGGTGGTAGCCCCAAGGTATCTCATTATGTATACTCAACCGTTCCAAAACCCATCAAGTATTGGCAAAGGTAAGAAGAAGCTAGGTTGTTCATACATTACTGGTAGGAATATAAAATGATATAGCCACTCTGGAAAACAGTTTTGCAGTTCCTTAGAAAACTAAATATGCATTTAATCACAGGACTCAATAACTGTACTCATGGGCATTTACTCCAGAAAATTCTGAAAAAGTCTTAATTCTGAAATGCTTCTGATCTGAAGCATTTCAAATAAGGGAAACTCGAGTTACAGGAATCTAAACTCCTTTACTGGATTATAAACTACCTGAAGGCAGAAAGTATGTTTTATACCTCTTAGGAATCATTTGCTATGCCTACTCAACGTTTTTCTGCCATCCCAAACTACACTCATCTGAAACTGACTTCTTGAAATTCTCCTACCCTAGATCTGTCTCCCCCATCTTGTTTTTTTTTTTTTTGTTTTTTTTGTTTTTTTTGTTTTTTTTGTTTTTTTTTTTTTTTATGACAGGCAGAGTGGACAGTGAGAGAAAGAGAGACAGAGAGAAAAGTTTTCCTTTGCTGTTGGTTCACTCTGCAATGGCCGCCGCGGCTGCTGGCCGGCACACCGCGCTGATCCAAAGCCAGAAGCCAGGTGCTTCTCCTGGTCTCCTATGTGGGTGCAGGGCCCAAGCACTTGGGCCATCCTCCACTGCACTCCCGGACCACAGCAGAGAGCTAGAGTGGAAGAGGGGCAACCAGGACTAGAACCCGGGGTGCCGGTGCCGCAGGTGGAGGATCAGCCTATTGAGCCGCAGCGCCGGCTCCCCCATCTTGTTTTAATAGCAATTCCATCCTTCTGATGCTAAATCCTAAGCTGTGACTCTCCCATGCTCCACTGTTCCTTTAACAGTAAGGAAATCTCATAAGGTCTTCACAGTACAGAATCCAGTCACTTCTCGCTTGATCCCTGCCACCTTCTCCTTTCTCCTTCCTGCTTTCACTCTTTTCCTTCATTAGTCTACTTCAACACAAGATCCAGAATGACTTTCAAAAAATAGAAAGCTGGGGCTGGCGCTGTAGCACAGTGGTTTAACGCCCTGGCCTGAAGCACTGGGATCCCATATGGGTCCTGGTTCTAGTCCTGGCTGCTCCACTTCCGATCCAACTCTCTGCTGTGGCCTGGGAAAGCAGTGGAGGATGGCCCAAGTCCTTAGGCCCCTGCACCCACGTGGGAGACCCGAAAGAAGTTCCTGGCTCCTGGCTTCGGATTGGCGCAGCTCCAGCTGTTGCGGCCGATTGGGGAGTGAACCATCAGATGGAAGACCTCTCTCTCTCTCTGTGTAACTCTGACTTTCAAATAAATAAATAAAATCTTAAAAAAAAAAAAATAGAAATCAGATAGCATACCATTTCACTCTGAACAAAGGCAAACACCACAACCACATCTCATCAGCTTCTTGTGATCTGGTGTTGCATTTTCTTACTTCTGCCTCAGTTATTCACCTCCTCGTTCACCGGGCCCAGCAACCCTGCCCCGACGGTGTGCTTCTGCCTCAGAGCTTTGCTCCTGCTATTCCTTGTTCCTAACACTTTTCTCTTGGAAAATTCATATGAGTCACTCCCATACTTCTGTCAGGTCTCTGCTGAAATACTGCTTTCTCACTTAGTACTCCTGGGCTACTACTTTTGAGATATTAAATTAATCATTCCTTCCCAACACTCAACACTCCTCATATGCCTTTGGAATTTTTAATTAGCACTTACTACTATCTAACTTACTACATTTTGTCTATTGTTTGTGAGTTCCCACTAGAATAGTCCTTCTGGGGAGGAATTTTTGATAGTTTGGTACCTGGCTCACAGTACATGCCAACAAATAACTGGTAAATGAAAAATGAATGAATGAATTCTGATGATAAAGCTGGAAATCAGAGAAGTAACATTCCCACACAGGTAGTTAATGATAGAGCTGGGCAGGACACTTCATTTGGATTTTGGAATATTTGCACACATGTAATAGGATTTCTGGAGGATGGGACTCAAGTCTAAACATAAAATTCATTTATGTTTTATATATACTTTATGTAATAGTCTAGAGGTGATTTTATATTATATCTGTAACAGTTTTATGCATGAAACAAACTAGAAACATGGAATACACAGGATTTGGTATTATTTGCAGCTTCAGGCAGCTACCGTGGAATATATCCAGGGATAAGTACTACTGAATTTACTATCTGGTTCTTTCAGAAAGGGTAGGCCATGTCTTGTTCTACAATATTCCTCAAAAAATTACATGCCAACTTTAGAAGGAAGCCAAGGTTAATCTTTTTTTAATCTTTCCCTTGTATATACCATCCATCTGCCCTGAGTCTTCCGGTTTTTGAGCATCTCCCAATCCTGGATGCTGCACTTGCTAGAAAGACCATTTCGAACATTAGACTTGGCACCACTTACCAGTGGGAGTGCTGTCTTTAGGGAACCCAAGCTCCTGAATGAACTTCTAAAGTCATGCCCCCACTCAGAAATACAATGGGCCTCATCCACTGCAATGAGTGTGATACCTTAAGAAAGAAAACAAACAACGCAAAAAATAAAATCCAAAAAGAAAGAACTTACCTAAGTCAACAGTAACTTCTCCATTTAGCATATGTAAGTATTAGAAAAAGAAGAATTCAATAAACTCAAATCAAAATATTTGGCCAATATAAAATATATTTGGCCAGTATAAAAATTTAAGCATAAATAACATTAGTCAACACCAAAAATCATTATTGATAACAAGGACAGAGAGCTATATGGATAAATGCATAAACATTACAAAGGGAAAATTTATATGTTAATTCAAACAACACATTCATTACATTTCATCATTGTTCCTCAGAAAAATGGATCCCTTACTATTACTTTATGCTCAAAACTATCACTCATGAACAACCTGTAACAACAGTATCTTTTAAAAAGAACTGTTCTATATCTCTTTGGTGCACCTTAAATTTCATTGCCAAGATTAGCTATCAGAAGAGACAGAAGGAGTCAGCACATTTCTACTGAGGTTAGGGGTGTCACTCTCCATGACCAGCACATATCATACCATGGGACAACACCCCACACTTTCCAGTCTAAGATGGGATGTCGAGAACGAAATCTCATTAAATACAAAGCAGGTAAGGAACATAATCTGTTCTCTCTTCCCCTAGCAACCTCTACACTCCAACCTGTCCCATACACATAAACTGAAAGGGGATCACGAATGTGTAGTGACGCGTTTCAGAAAAGTGTTTCACTGAGTACCATCCATCAAACCACTATCACCACCCATTAAAAAGTCTTAAGACATTTCAAAGTAATGATGGCAGTGCTTACACCTCAATCACCACATTAATACTTAAGACAAAAATGTTTTCCTTCACTCAGGCTGATCATACTTGATACTTCTCTGAGAATTAATCTTTTTCCCCTAGTGTAGAGGTGGTAGTTGGGGGCAGATTAAAAACGCCACATGAGTCTGCATTCACACAGAACCTGGATCCCTCACTCACCATGTGTTCTACCTTAGGCAAGTAACTTAAGCTTTGCAAGTCTCAGTCCTCCCAAGTATAACGTGGAGAAGAGAATCTAACACAATTTTAACTTATGCTAAACATTAATTTAGATCATTCACATAAAATGCTAAGATAGGGCCTGGCACACACAAAAAAGAGAGTTCAATTAAAAAAAAAAACAAAAACTATTGTTATTATGGCTATTAAGTGCCCACTATGATCCAAACACTTTTCTAGGAATAAAAAGATCAATAAAATACAATCCATGGGGCTGGCACTGTGGTGTAGCAGGTAAAACCACCACCTGCAGTGCTGACAATCCCACATGGGCGCTGGCTCAAGATCCAGCTGCTCCACTTCCAATCCAGTTCTCTGCTATGGCCTGGAAAAGCAGTGGAGAATGGACCAATTCTTTGGGCCCGTGCACCCAAATGGGAGACAGGGAAGAAGCTCCTGGCTTCGGATCAGTGCAGCTCCGGCCTTCACAGCCATCTGGGGAGTGAACCAGCCAATGGAAGACCTCTCTCTCTCTCTCTCTCTCTCTCTCTGCCTCTGCCTCTCTCTCTCAGTAACTCTGCCTTTCAAACAACTAAATAAATCTTTTAAAAAATACAATCCACGACTTTGAGGTGTTCACAGTTTTAAAATAGGAGACAGACATGCAAACCAACAATTATAACTCACTGAGATTGGCAGCTACAAAAGAGTCTTAAAGCTTGGGGGCCGGCACTACGGCTCACTAGGCTAATCCTCCGCCTGTGGCGCTGGTACTCCGGGTTCTAGTCCTGGTTGGGGCACCGAATTCTGTCCCGGTTTCTCCTCTTCCAGTCCAGCTCTCTGCTGTAGCCTGGGAAGGTAGTAGAGGGTGGCCCAGGTGTTTGGGCCCTGCACCTGCATGGGAGACCAGGAGGAAGCACTTGGCTCCTGGCTTCAGATCAGCGCAGCGCGCTGGCAGTAGCGGCCATTTGGGGGGTGAACCAAAGGAAGGAAGACCTTTCTCTATGTCTCGCTCTCTCTTTCACTGTCTAACTCTGCCTGTCCAAAAAAAAAAACACCTTGGAGTAGGCAGAAAGCAAAGAAGTCTACTAAATATGAGCAAAGTTGGCTGATTAGATTCAAAATCCCCTTGGTTGCTGCTCAGTGGCTGGGGAAAAGTTTGTTACTACTGTACTTGTTTTATTTTAGTGACTAAATCATTCTGATTTTAAATTAAATAGGTTAAGACCAAGACGATGGTCCTCCTTTATTTGAAAACTCCTTATTTTTACAAGTCTTAGTTACAGGTTTTACAAACTGGTAAATTTTTGCCAACAGTCACTTTAAATGTGCAAGCCCTAGTGTCTCCCTAGGCCCTCTAAACATATTTCATTTTGGCATACTTGTCATTCAAGCCTTATTTCCTCATGAAAAAGGTTTGGTTGTTAAGGAGTCTCCACATAAAATTATGTTTGCTGTTTCTGTTACAAATCCAGACTACTTAAATAATTTAACATTTACCCAAAATCAATAAATCTGATTAGCTAAATGTCAGACTACTGAACAAATGCAATTCTGAGTACATTCATTTTTGCAAACATTTTACAATTTCTCACAAACAAAAGCCGAAGAAAAATATTTTAAAACTGTTTCATTTAATTTACTTCTTTTTGTTCAACAGAGTCAACTGAAGAGTACATTTTTATCTACAAAGTATACTATGCTAATGAGTGTAGTTAATCCATTACAAAAATAGTTATAGATTCTTGTTGGAAATATAAAATATTTACTTCAACAATTAAGCTAATTATTCATTTAACAGCATCATATGCTAAAATGGAACAAAACATCCTGGGACCACTAAGGACATATACCACACTTCTGGCAACAAAATTGTGAAATTTATATATTGGGTAGTTATGCATAATCAAAAATGCTGAACTATTCACAAGAACATAAGAGGAGACATATCAGATTCATTTCCCATTGAAGGCAAAAACTTAATATGCCAATAAGGGAGTCTAATGGCTGATGGATGCACTCTTTGATAATACACTTAATCAAACATTCATTTCTGAGGTACTCTGATACTACAGCAAAGGTTGGAAAGGCTGGAAAGCTGTAGCAAAGCTTGAAAACTCTAGAACAAAACTTTAATTAGTTGCTACCAGTAAGTACGTTTGATTATAGGAAAAATAGGAACAAAAAACATAGGAAGCCCTCAACCTATTGGTTTGGATACATACAACAAATCTACAAGTTCGTTTTCATAATATTGTTAGAAAAATTGTTAAACACTTCCCTAGAGTTATGAGTAAGGAACCACTCAAAGAGATATTACAGTACTGAAAACTTAACCTATCTGGAATTGTTTTAATACATAATAATACAAATAGATCATATAATCTGGGAACGTTCAGATTGGTTAGTTCAGTTTAAGGTCTCAACCACTGGCATTTGTAATAGAAGCCATGAACGCAACACTTGGATGGCTGAGAATAACCACGAAGAAGGTCGGCATTGTGGCTTCAGTGGGTTAAGCTGCTTCTGGAATATGGACACCCCATTAGTACCGGTTCAAATCCTAAGTGCTTGGGCCCTTGGCACCCATGTAAGAAGCACAGATGGAGGTACAGGCTCTTAGCTTCAGCGTGGTCCAGCAAGGAGTGAACCAACTGATGAAAGATTTCTCACTGTCTCTCTGTAATTAGGCCTTTCAGATTAATAAATAAATCTTAAAAACAAAAAACCAACAAATCTTAAAATTTTTAAGGGCAAAAGTGGCATCAGCTTTTGACTACTTCTGTTTATATTTTCTAGAACATATGATGAAGTTTTTGTTTTTTTTTTTAAAGATTTATTTATTTATATGAAAGAGCTACAGAGAGACAGAGGCAGAGAAAAAGAGAGAAACAGACAGAGATGGATCTTCTGTCCACTGGCTCGTTCCCAATGGCCACAACAGCCAGAGCTGGGCCGATCTGAAGCCAGGAGCCAGTAGCTTCTTCTGGGTCTCCCACGTAGGTGCAGGGGCCCAAGGATTTGGATCACCTTCTGCTGCTTTCCCAGGCCATAGCAGAGAGCTGGATTGGAAGCAGAGCAGCCGAGTCTCAAACCAGTCCCATATGGGATGCCAGTACTGCAGGTGGCAGCTTTACCTGGTACACTACAGGGCTGGCCCCTGTTTCTTTAAGAAAATATCTATTTATTTACTTGAAAGACAGTATAGAAGAGACAGAGAGAGAGAGAGGGAGAGAGAAAATGACTGCGATGGCTAGGGCTTGGCCAAGCCAAAGCTTGGAGCCAGGAAAACCACTCATTGCTCCCACATGCATGCAGGAGCCCAAGCTCTCTTCTCAGGTGCATTAGCAGGGAGTTGAACAGGAAATGGAACAGCTGAGACTCAAACTGGTGCCCAAATGGGATGTCAGCATTGCAGGTGGTGGCTTAACGCATTGCGCGACAACACCAGCTCTGAGTTTTTGTTTATTTGTAATCAATTACATTTACTAATAGCCATAAATCAAAGATATGGCTTTCCAACGCTGGCTATACATCAGAATGCCTGTGAAAAGTACAGATGTCAGACCCTACTCCAGGCCTCTTAAATCAGGTTTCAAGGTTGGAGGCTGGTTTCCTAAATTTAACACATCAATTGAATTTAAATTTAGGATGTGGAAAAGGTAAGTAGTAATTTCATAGAACCCAAGACTCAACATGATTCAACACTACATTTAAGTGAGGTGGGCATTTAGTTCAGCAGTGAAGTCACTTAGGGATGCCTGCATTCCATATCGAGTGCCCGGTTCTAGTCCTAGCTCATCTACTTTTTTTTTTTTTTTTTTCCTGACAGTGAAAAAGAGAGAGAGAGACAGAAAGGTCTTTTTTCCATTGGTTCACCACCCCAAATGGTCGCTACAGCCAGCGCTGCGCCGATCTGAAGCCAGGAGCCAGGTGCTTCCTCCTGGTCTCCCATGGGGTGCAGGGCCCAAGCACTTGGGCCATCCTCCACTGCCCTCCCGGGCCACAGCAGAGAGCTGGACTGGAAGAGGAGCAACCGGGACAGAATCTGGTGCCCCAACCAGGACTAGAACCCATGGTACTGGTGCCACAGGCAGAGGATCAGCTTAGTGAACCGCAGCGCTGGCCTGCTCATCTACTTTTGATACGGCTTCCTGCTAATGTACACCCTGGGAGGCAGCAGGTGATGACTAAAGTATTTGAGTCCCTGCCGCTCACACAGATAAACTGGACTGATTTCTGGGCTCCTGATTTCAGCCTGGCCCAGTCCCATCTGTTGCAGGAATTTGGGGAGTAAACCAGCAGATGGAAGATCTCTTTCAAATAAAATGGAAATGAGTAACTAAAAACTAAAAGAAAATATATTTAAGTGCCTCACTATGTACCAACCACCAAATTAAGGAAATGCAAATAAGGATAGTATGGTTTTCCTTGAAAAGTTTGTAGTCTATCAGTGAAAACAGATATATAAACAGGTAATTTTAATACAGGAGCCTAATTTGTATGGCAAACGGAATTATAGGATACTATGATAAAAGATAAGAGAAACACCAAATTGGAGAGCCAGCGATTTCCTAGAGGAGATGTTTGAAATAAACTTTAACAGAAGTGAAATCCACTATTCTTTCTCTTTAAAGATAACTCAATAAGTATTTATGAAGATTCTACTTCACCACTTACCAATGCTAGCATCAAGTTGCTGGAGTAGGTCTAAGTTACCTGAACAGAATTCTGGAGTCATGTACACAATACAGTATTTGCCTCTGTAAAAACAAACAGGAAATGAAATATACAATAAAAAAAAAACCATCTCAATGAATTACAACTTAATACATCTGATAAGCTTTTAGACAATAAATTGTGGCATTTGCAAAAAACTAAATGAAGGCTATATGTGTGTGCATATTTTCAAATACATTAGTTCTTTGATTTATTCAGCACATTGAAAGAAAAAGTGGCAATTCCTGTCAGAGAGTACTTAGCAAAGACCCACACATATGTAATCAACTTATTTCTGACAAAAGCTCAAAGGAAATTTAGTGGACAGGAATAATCTTTTCAACAAATAGAGACAGAACAATCGGATATCCTTATGGGAGAAATTACTCACAGACACGGGCATTTGGTGCAGTGGTTAAGATACCTTTAGGACACCCATTGCCCATATCAGAGAGCCTGGGTTCAAGTCCCAGTTCTGTTTCTGATTTCAGCCAGCTTCTTACTAATGCCCATTCTTGGAGGAAACAGATGATGGCTCAAGTAGTTGGGTTCCTGCCACCCAGGAGGGAGACCTGAATTGAGTTCCAGGTTGCTAGCTTCAGCCTAGCCCAGCTCTGGCTTTTGGAGCACTTGGGGAATGAACCAGCAGATGAATGATATCTCTCTCTCTGTTCCTCTCTATCTCTCAAGTAAAATGACAAATGAATAAACTACAATCAATACTTCATAAAATATACAAAATTTACCAAAAATAGATCATAAAATCTAAATGTAAAAGTTAAAACTATGAAATTTTGGGGAAGAAAATTAAAGGAAAATCTTTGTGGCTTTGAGTCAAGCAAAGATGTCCTAGATTAAACAGCAAAGCAAAATCCACAAAACAAAGTGACAAACTGGACTTTATAAAAATGAGAAACTTGTCAAAAGGACGTGAAGCAAATAAAAAGCAAACTCATAACTAGAACAAAATATTACAACGCATTTATCAAATATAGCATTTATATCTTGGATATGTATGTGACTAAAAACTCACTTAGAGTGGTCAGTATTTAGTTAGAGGTTAAGAAACCAGCACCCCACATTGGATTCACTATTGGGCTCCTGACATCAGCTTCCTCCGAATGTACACTCTGGGAGGAAGTGGTAATAGCTCAAGTAATTGGGTTCCTGCCACCCATGTTGGAGACCTGGATCTAGTTCCTGGCTTTGGCTTGGCCCAGGCACAGCTATTTCCAACATCTGGGGAGTCAACCAGAGAATGGGAGCTCTGTCTCTTCTGTCCATGTGTCTCTGTCTGTTTGTCTGTCTCTCCCTTTCCCATTTCTCTGTCTCTCAAACAAGTAATTTTTTATTAAAAAATAAATAACAAAACACTTGAATAGATACCAAAGATAGGCAGGTGCCCAAGGAGAATATAAGAAGATACTCAACATGATCAGCCATCAGGGAAAAGCAAATTAAAAACACAATGAGATCTTTCAGCATGGCTGAAATCAAAGACTTCCCACAGCAAGGGATGTCAGAGATAGAGAGGAACTGTGCCTCTCACGCTGGTGGAAACACAAACTGATATACTACTCTCAGAAAGTCTAACAGTTTCTTAAAAAAGTAAACACAGAATTATGATACAACCCAAAAATGCCACTCTTAGCACACACATGAGAGTTCAAGATGCAGGTTGACATGAAAAGTTGTACATAGCTGTTCACAACAGTGTCATGCATAACAACCAACAAATGAAAACCCACTGTACAGCATTGCTGAATGGATGAACAAACGGTGGTATCCCTATCCAATGGAATATTATTCAGTCACAGAAATGAAGTACTGATAATGTTGTTCCAAGTAAAAGAAAGCAGACACAAAGGCCACATGCTGTATCAGCTCATTTATAGGAAATATCCAGAATAGGCAAATAATAGACAAAATGTGGGTTTGTGGTTGAAAGAAGTAGAAAAGTGAAGAAATATGGAGCAACTGTTCAATGGGTATGGTAGCTCATTTAGGGGTGGTGAAAATGTTCTGGAACTAGACGGTAGTAATGTTATACAACATTATTAATACACTAAAAGCTACCTTTCTTTACTAATGGTTAAAATGACAAATTTTGTGTTATGTGAATTTATCTTTATTAGAAAAAAACACAGTTAAACATAAATCTACCACCTGATCCAGTAATCCTAAACTTTGGAATATAAAAATAAAATTAAAATGTATATCCATAAGAAAACTTATATATGAACACCCACAGCAGCTCAATGCCCCCAAGTGGAAACAATTCAAATATCTATTAACAAATAAATGAATAGATTGCAGTATATCCATATAATGGAATCCACTCAACAGTAAAAGAACTATTAATAAATGTAAAAACATGGACAACTCTCAAAATAATTATGCTAAATTATTTAAACCACACCAAGAAAAGAACACATAAGTAAGGTTGGTCCAACTTATACACAATTTAGAAAATGCCAGCTAATCTACAGTGAGAGAAAGCAGATCAGCATTTACTTGGTGACTAGGGTGGGGAAGGCAGAGATGTGGGAAGAGAGGAAATTAAAGAGATCTGAAGAAACAGAATGGCAGATATTCATTGTAAAGACTGGGATGATGGTTTCATTGGGGCATACACATGGCAAACTTATTAAATCATACATTTTCATAAGGTAAAATGTATTGTCTGTAAACCCATACAGGTGGTTGAAGTGTTTAGAAAAAAAGGAAACACATCTTCACAAATAGACTTTTACAGGAATGTTTACAGCATCTTGATTTCATAATACCCCAAATCAAAATAGTTTAGGCATCTATCAACAAGAAAATGTAAAAATAAACTGCAGTTTATTCATACAGTGAAATACCATTTAGACACTGTAGAAAACCACATTTGATATATTCAACAACACAGAGGAATCTCGAGAATATTCTGCTGGGGGCCAGCGCTGTGGCGCAGAACATTAAGCCCCTGCCTGCAGTGCCGGCATCCTATGGGGGCACCAGTTCAAATCCCGGCTGCTCCTCTTCTGACCCAGCTCCCTGCTAATGTACCTGGAAAAGCAAAAGAGGATGGCCCAAGTCCCTGGACCCCTGCCACTCACATGGGAAACCCAGAAGAAATTCCTGGCTCCTGCTCTGACCTGACCCAGACCCATTTGAGGAATGAACCCTCAAATGGAAGTTCTCTCTGTCTCTCACCTTCTCTATCTCTGCCTTTCAAATAAATAAATATTAAAAAAAGACTATTATGTTGAATGAAACAATTATTTATACAAAATTCTAGAATAGAAGGAATTAAACCACAATAGAAAAACGTTAGAGCAGAGGTTAGTCTCAGGATGGAAGTGAAAAGTATAGACAGGGAAAAGATGTGAACAAAGTTTCAAGAGTGGCAGTCATATTGCATCACTTCAGGGTTTGGGTTGAATATTTTTACACATTTATCAAAACTCAGTAAATATGTGTGTGCATTGTGTATATAAATTTACAGATTCATGCATATATATGTTCTTTCCCATGTATCTGAGATGAAGTTCTTCTTAGGAATTATGACATGAGAGAATTGGTGAAACAAGAAACCTACAATTGAGTCCCTGCTTAGCCAAAAATTCACTGACTACAGGCAAATAACTTGTATCTGGTCTCCAGTTTCCTCATCTGTAAAATGAGACAAATCAAGAAACTCTCTAAGTTCTCTTTTGAAACTAAAATTATATGTATAATTCTATTAATCCCATGACTACAATGCTAATCATACAGCACAAGGACTGAGAATAATACTTTACTTTGAAAGATTCTAAAATCTGCAAATGTACTATCAAAAGAAAGTACATTTTTAAGTTATAGATGTTTTTGTTCATTTTGTGGAAAACATTCTCTCACATACCATAGCCACTTAACCAGATGATCAGAAGTCATACAAATTACTCACAATTTAATATCCTCTAGAACGTTTTTTGACTGTGCTGATCCAAGGAAACAAGCTGGGATGTTGGACATTCTGTAAGAAGAAAAACAAATATTGGAGCAATGTACACACTACAATATCAACTTTAATTTAAGATGAGAAGGAGTAATGAAATATAATAATATAGACTCCTCTTTGCAATTCTCTCTTTTTGTAACTCACTAACTTTATAAATTCTTCAGGGGCCATATTGAAGGCAGGTTTCTAAGGTGGCCTTTTGAAAACAGCACAAGCTGCTCAGACTGAGGTTGAAAAGTTTCTCAAGATAAAATACTTCCATGTAAACACTTCATACCAAGCTGAAAAGCAAGGGTAAAAGAATATGAAACTAGAAATTCAGGTTTCTGCTGGTGTCTGAGGCGAGCTGCACTGCGACCATGTCCGGATGCGGCAAAGGCGGCAAAGGCCTGGGCGAGGGTGGCGCCAAGCGCCACTGCAAGGTGCTGCGCGACAACATCCAGGGCATCACCAAGCCGCCATCCGCCGCCTGGCCCGGCGCGGTGGCGTCAAGCGCATCTTGGGGCTCATCTACGAGGAGACCCGCGGCGTGCTCAAGGTCTTCCTGGAGAACGTCATCCGCAATGCCATCACCTACACAGAGCACGCCAAGCGCAAGACGGTCACGGCCATGGACGTGGTCTACGCGCTCAAGTGTCAGGGCCGCACGCTCTACGGCTTCAGCGGCTAGGCCGGCCTCGCAGCTGCCACCGAGTACCCCAAAGGCCCTTTTTAGGGCCATAAAAAAAAAAGAATATGAAACTATTTTTTAGATTTTTCCATATTAAGAGGAACTAAGTACTCTTGCTTTAAAAAAAACATTGGAGCCACTTGGTAGCCTTAATTATAGAAAACTCAAGAAAGAAGTTAAGTTCTGTCATTAAAGTATCATATATTAATAGTAAGGATAAAGAACACATGCAAATGTGTGTTATTATGAACTAGACATCAACACACATGACAGATCAGATGTGCCAGTCACAGCAGACAAAAGGAGAACAAGGGTGTGGCAACCAAAACAATACTCACTCCAGCTGTAGCACTTGGTCTTCCATCAGAGAAATAAGAGGACAGATGACAACGCCAATCTTGCCTACGTAAACAGGTGGATACTGGAAACATAAACTCTTTCCGTATCCTTGAAATAGAAACAATACACTCACAGACAGAAAGTAAACCCTGGATACTTTACCATCTTATAAAGTGCTCGTGTGGCTGAATGGTCAGTGCTAATATGCTATCTCCCTAAAAGCTAATCGATGCATACATTTGAGCCTTTTTTCACTCGGATCACTTTTTTCTATATGCCATTTGTATTTGTATTTTGAGAGTTTAATAAAAGATTGAGCATTTCAAACCCTTTAAGTTCTGTTTTTTTAAAGGATTAGGGTATTTGCTTAAGTACAACTTACCGGTTGCCATGACAACAACATTATCTCGTCTTTCTTCCAATACAGAATGAATCACTTTCCACTGAACTCTTGGAGGTTAAAAAGAAAAAAAAAATTTTTTTGTTTCATTACTAAGAAACTCAGGGAATGAGTTAAAACCTATTTAATCTTTGTACTTCCTCTAATAGAATTGTTTTTAAATTTTTGAGCTTCATATATAACTATGTACATAACCTGGAACTTTAAAATAAAGAACCAGATTTGATTAACCTCCCACTCAAGCTGACTGAACAACAAGGAGTTTATATTTGGCATATGCATTAAATTGTATTACAAAGATCTAAGGTACAAAATAAACTCCAACCTTCATACTATATCTCCAAAAGAATCAATGCTGTAAAATAAATAAGAAAAACGCTCCAGGATTGACTGGGATGCAAATAAGGGAACTCTGTAATTACAGTAATACTCTAAATATATATGCATTAAGATTTCATTTATTTGAAAGGCAGCAACAGAAGGAGAAGAAGAAACACAGAGAATTTATTGCCCATCAGCTGGTTCACTCCTCACATGCCTGCAGCAGTCCAGGACTAAGTCAAGCCAAAACCAGGAGGCAGAAACTCCTGCTCTCCCACATGGGTGGCAGGAACCCAATCACAAGGATCATCATCTGCTGCCTCCCAAGGATATTAGCAGGAAGCTGGACTGGAAGTGCAGGTGCACCTCAATCCTAGGCTCTCTGATACAGAATGTGGGTAACCCAAACACAATGCCTGCCCCAGTATTCTGTAACTTAATAAGGTTACAGAGGCTTGCAGGTACACTTGAGATTTATAAACATACACTTAAGGTTTGTAAATTTCCTTATATGCAAATTTACATCAAAAGAAAAAGGCTGTAAAAACATATTTAATTCTGGTTAAATATGTACATGCTCAAGTACTTAGTGGGAAGTGTAATGGTGCCCACAATTGTCCTTGAGAGGCATTTTTAAACTTCCAGGAATTAATGGACAAATAGAAAGATCAATAGAGGAATATGCGATAAAGCAAATACGGTAAAATGTAAATAGTAGAATCCAGGTGGTGAGGACACAGGCATCAGTGAGTATTTTTTTTTTCCAACGTTACATCTTAGAAATTTTTCATAATAAAATGTCAAGGGAAAAATCAGTAAGAGAGGTGGTCTTCTGCTACGCTGACAATGACCTATTCTTTTCTAAGACCTGTTTACATAGGGCATTCAGGTTACGAAAGGTCACTGAGCTGGACACCCAAATGCACATTTTCCTAAGTAGGAAGCCGAGGCCAAAAAAAAATAGGGAAAGAAGTGCTTCAGTGGATTCTATTTTAAACCTTCAGAATAGGAAGAGTCCAGTCTAGATTTTCACTCTTATTAGCTCTATTCACATTTACTTTTTTCTCAATTCATTTTTATCCATCCTATTTTTATGCTTGTAAGTATGAAACACAAACACATTTTGAGTATGTTGAAATCCGTTACTATAATAGTCTTAAAACCACTGTCCCATGAACATCTATTACTTCAACATGCTTTGGACATCATGCACAAAACAGGCCCTGAGACACTTATTTAAAATCAAAAATAAGTCAGCTTTAAATTAAAATCCATTTATTAATGTCTTCAAATTAGTTTCTACACAAACTCGTAAGTTACCGGAAAACCAGTTTTTCTCACCAATTAAAACAATTTGTGTTTCTAATGTAATATGTATAACTACAGTGAAGTTGTACAGCTATTGCCTTCTTTCCTATGTGAAGAATACACCATTAAATAATTAATTAAATATGTAATTTAATTAACCAAGATTATACTCACGGTTTGAAACTAAAATGGCCAAAATATGTCTTGAGGCAAATAACTTGCTTTGCACTGGGTTCTGGCAACAAATGATCTTAAAATAAAATAAAATTAGTATTAATGTTCAAATAAAAACATACTAGATTAGCAGAGGGATAAATTTATAGGTACCACAGGTTCTGTTTTCTGTCCTTTAATTTCAGTGCAATCTGGCCCTCTGGTATCAGTCACGGCTCCAGATAAACACCTTGATTCCTATTAAGAATTAAAATTTGCTTGTGGGGGTCCCAAGATGGCAGAATAGTGACAGAGCAGTCCGATTTAGGCTGGCTGAAATTAATATAAAAAGTAGAGAAAGTGCACTCTCAGGGCAAAGCTGCAGGGGAACCTTCAGTGGGAGATCCTGCAAAAGCAGTAGAAATGGCCCGGACCCGTGCAGAAAGTGCAGACACCCAGCAGCATACTAAGCGACAAAAACAGACCCAGCAGCCTGGATCCGGGAAGAAAGCACCTGCCCAGCAAACCAGTGACCTGCAGCCCAGGGTGGGAGGGCTGGCACTACTTTTGAAGACAGACAGGTAGCGGCTACTCCATCTCCAGTGTGTGCACCCAGCAATTATTGTGCTTGCCCTCCAATCAGTTGGTGGGGACAACCACAGCAATTCTAGGGCAACCATGCATACAGTCTCCACTATACAGGCTGCACCCACCCAGCAACAGGAGGGGAGGCGGAGCATCCCTATGGAAGGGAAGTACCATCCGCTGGACTCTCCTACGCACCCAGCACAGCTGTGAAGCTAGAGGGACTGCGGCTGACGGATATTATGTGTGCCTCTGATCCAGAGATCTTACCAGAACAAAGGTGAAATAAACACCTTCCATAACAAACAGAAATTGAAAGAATTTGTTACCATGCATCCAGCCTTACAAAAGATGCTAATGGATATGCTACACAAGGAAACACAGGAAGAAAGCCATCATCATGAAAGAACATGAAGACAGAAAATCCTCTAATAAAAGCACAAAGGAAATCCAAAATAAACAACAGGAATATTCACGGAAAAATGGCAGGGCCAAGTACTACTTATCAATAGTTACCTTGAATATAAATGGCCTCAACTCTCCAGTTAAAAAATACAGACTGGTAGAAAGGATTAAAAAACAAGACTCATCTATTTGCTGCTTACAAGAAACACACCTCACCAACAAAGATACATGTAGATGAAAGTGAAAGGATAAAGATATTCCATGCTAACAGAAGGGGGAAAAAAAAAAACAGGGGTAGCCATCCTATTATCAGACAAAATAGACTTTAACACAAAAACTGTTGAAAGAGACAAGAACACTATGTAATGATTAAGGGATCAATATAACAGGAAGACATGACTATAACAAATGTAAATGCACCAAACTACAGAGCACCTGGGTATTTAAAAGTACTATTAATGGATTTGAAGGGAGACATAGACTCCACCACCCTACTAACAAGGGACTTCAATACCCTACTTTAATCAGCGGATGGATCAAGCCGACAGGAAACAGAGCTACTGGGCACTAGGGACCAAATGGGCCTAACTAATATCTTCAGAACTTCCACCCCACAGCTGCAGAATACACATTCTTCTCAGCGGTGCATGGAACTTTATCTAGGATAGATCATATACTAGGCCACAAAGCAAGTCCCAGCAAATTCAAAAAATCTAAATCATACCATGCATATTCTCTGACCACAATGGACTGAAGCTCACAATCAACAAGACAAGACTCTCAAGAACATTCACAAACACATGGAGACTGAACAACATATTCCTAAATGAACAGTGGGTCATAAAAGATATCAAAAGAGAAATCGAAAAACTTCTGGAAATGAATGTAGATGACAAAAACTTCACAGAAAAACCTAAGGGATACAGCAAAAGCAGTGTTAAAGGGAATTTTATGCCAATTAGAGCCTACATCAAGAAACTGGAAAGTCACCAAATAAATGAGCTGCCAGTGCATCTCAAGGACCTAGAAAATATACAAAAATAATAAAAAACAAAACCCCAAATTAGTGGAAGGAAACAAATGATTAAAATTAAGGAAGAAATAAAATCGAAACAAAAAATATACAAAAGATCAGCAAAATGAAGAGCTGGTTTTTTGAAAAAATAAACAAAATTGACACGCTGTTGGCCCAACTAACCAAAAAAAGGAGGGAGAAGACCACAATCACCAAAATCAAAGGTGAAAAAAGAAATGTAACAACAGACACCACAGAAATAAAAAGAATCATCAGAAACCACTACAAAGAGCTACAGGCCAACAGATCAGGAAATCTAGAAGAAATGGATAGATTCCTGTACACATCAAGAAGGAAAAAACCTAAACAGACCAATAACCAAGACAGAAATTGAATCTGTAATTAAAGACCCTCTCAACTAAGAAAAGCCCAGGTCCCAACGGCTTCATTGCTGAATTCTCCCAGACATTTAAAGAATTCCAATTCTTAAGCTATTCAAAACAATTGAAAGGGAGGGAATCCTCCCAAACTCCTTCTATCACTGGCATCAACTTAATTCCTAAGCCAGAAAAAGCTACGACAGAGAAAGAGAACTTTAAATCAATATTCCTGATGAACACAGATGCAAAAATCCTCAACAAAATACTAGCCAATCAAATCTAACAACACATTAGAAAGATCATTCACCTGGACCGAGTGGGATTTATCCCTGGTATGCAGGGATACCTCAGCATTTGCAAATCAATCAATGTGATATATCACATTAATAACTGAAGGACAAAAACCATATGATTATCTCAGTACATGCAGAGAGATCACTTGATAAATTACAACCCCCTTTCATGATGAAAATGTTAAGCAAATTGAGTATAGAAGGAACATTCCTCAACACAATCAAGGTAATTTATGACAAACCCACAGCCAATGTCCTACTAAATGGCAAAAAGCTGGAAGCATTCCCAGTGAGAACAGGAACCAGACAGGGATGCCCACTCTCACCACTGCTATTCATTATAGTCCTGGAAGTTTTAGCCAGAGCCATTAGGCAAGAAAAAGAAATCAAAGGGATACAAATTGGGAAGGAGGAAGTCAAACTATCTCTATTTGCAGATGACATAATTCTATATAGAGAGAACCCAAAAGACTCCACTAAGAGACTACTGGAACTCATTGAAGAGTTTGGTAAAGTAGCAGGGTATAAAATGAACACACAAAAATCAACAGCCTTTGTACACATAGCCAATGCCATGGCTGAGAAAGAAATTCTAAAGATCAATCCCATTCAACATAGCTACAAAATAATTTAAATTCCTTGGAATATATTTAACCAAGAATGTCAAAGATCTCTACGATGAAAATTACAAACTAGTAAAGAGAAATAGAAGAACATAAAAAAGTAGAAAAATCTTCCCTGTTCATGGATTAGAAGAATCAACATCTTTAAAATGTCCATTCTACCGAAAGCAATTTATGGATTCAAAGAGATCCCAATCAAAACACCAACAACATTCTTCTCAGATGTAGAAAAAAAATGATGCTAAAATTCATGTGGAAACACAAGAGACCCTGAAAAACTAAAGCAATCTTAAGCTGGAGTTATCACAATACCAGACCTCAAGATATACTACAGGGGCCAGCGCTGTGGCTCAGTGGGTTAATGCCCTGGCCTGAAGCGCCGGCATCCCACATGGGTGCCGGTTCTAGTCCCAGCTGCTCCTCTTCCAATTCAGTTCTCTGCTATGACCTGGAAAAGCAGTGGAACATGGCGCAAGCCCTTGGGCCCCTGCACCACATGGGAGACCTGGAAGAAGCTCCTGGCTCCTGGCTTTGGAACGACACAGTTCCGGCCATTGCGGCCAATTAGGGAGTGAATCATCGGATGGAAGACCTCTCTCTCTCTCTGCCTCTCCTTTCTCTGTGTAACTCTGACTTACAAATAAATAAATAAATCTTTAAAAAAAATTCTACAGCACAGTTATAATCAAAACAGCCTGGTACTGGCACACAGACAGACATGTAACCAATGGAGCAGAATAGAAACTCCAAGAATTAACCTATGCGTCTACAACCAACTTATCTTCAACAAAGAAGCAAAAATCAACCCCTGGAGCAAAGACAGTCTTTAAAAAAAAATGGTGGTGGGAAAACTGGATCTCCGCATGCAGAAGTATGAAACAACCCCTTCTTACAACTTACACAAAAATCCACTCAAAATAGACCAGAGACCTAAATATATGATGAGCTACCAATGCATTACTAGAAAACATTGGGAAGACCCTGCAAGACATTGGCACAGGGAAAGACTCCTTGGTAAAGACCCCAGAAGCACAGGCAGTGAATGCCAAAATTAAGAAGTGGACTACATCAAGCTGAGAAGCTTCTGCACTGCAAAAGAAATGCTCAGCAAAGTGAAGAAGCAACTGACAGAGTGGGAGAAAATATCTGCAAACTATGCAACTGACAAACAATTAACCTCCAGAATCTATAAAGAGTTCAAGAAACTCAACAACCACAAAACAAACAGCCTAGTTACGAAATGGCAAAGGACCTGAACAGACATTTTTCAAGAGAGGCCAACAGACACATGATAAAATGCTCAGGATCACTAGCCATCAGGGAAATGCCAATCAAATCCACTATGAGGTTTCACCTCACCCCTGTTAGAATGGCTCTTACACAGAAATCAAGAAACAACAAATGCTGGAGAGTATGTGGGGAGAAGGGTACCTTAATTAACTGTTGGTGGGAATGTAAACTGGTACAGCCATTGAGGAAGACAGTATGGAGAAACCTCAGGAAGCTGAATACAGAACTACCATATCACCCAGCCATTCCACTCCTGGGAATTTATCCAAAGGAAAGGCAATCAGCATATGAACAAGTGATCTGTACCCCCTTGTTGTTTTCAGCTCAGTTTACAAAAGCAGAGGCCAGTGCTGTGGTGGCCTAAAGTGCTGGCATCCCATATAGGCACTGGTTCAAGTCCCAGCTGCTCCATTTCTCATCAAGCTCCCTGCTATGGCTTGAGAAAGCAGTAGAAGATGGCCCAAGTCCTTGGGCCCCTGCACCTGCGTGGGAGACCTGGTAGAAGCTCCTGGGTTCAGATCAGCCCAGTTCTGGCTGTTGCAGCCATTTGGGGAGTGAACCAACAGATGAAAGACTTTTCTCTCTTTCTCTTTCTCTCTCTCTCTCTCTCTCTCTCTCTCTGCCTCTCTGTAGCTCTGCCTTCCAAATAAAAAATAAGTCTTAAAAAAGAAATTTACAATAGCTAAGATATGGAATCAACCCATATGTTCATCAACTGAAGACTGGATAAAGAAATTATGGAATATATATACTATGGAATACCAAACAGTGGTAAAATAAATGAAATCCTATCATTTGCAAGAAAATGGATGCAACTGGAAACCATTATACTTAGTGAAATAAGCCAGTAACAAAAAGACAAACACCATATGGTTTCTCTGATCTGGGGTAACTAAGAGAGTACTTAAAAAGTAATCTACAGGAACGAAACTGACACTTTGAGATGCCACGATTTTGCCTTGACTGTCAAGGAACAAGGTTTTTCTTGTTTGGTTGGTTGTTTTTTTAATTTTCTTCTTTTTTTTCTTCATACTAATCGATGAACTCTCCACTTAATGTAGGGTTAATCTTGTGAGTATAAAAATTAACTGAAAGTTGATCTCTGTAGAAAGTAAGAATGGGAAAAGAAGAGGGAGGAGGAAGAAAGGCGGGAGTATGGGTGGAAAGAAGATGGGGGGGGGGGGCGGGAATCATCATGTTCCTAAACTTGTGTATATTAAGTGCACGAAGTTGTATTCCTTAAATAAACCTTGAACAAAAAAAACTGGTTGTGGTTCACACTTTGACAGCAATAGGGAAAAAAAAAAAAAGACTGCTGGTTTGGAAATTTGCTACACTGAATTAACATTTAAAACAAGGGGCCAGTGCTGCGGCACAGTAGGTTAATCTTCAGCCTGCAGCACCCACATTCCATATGGGCACCTGCTCCTCTTCCCATCCAGCTCTCTGCTGTGGCCAGGGAAGGCAGTGGAGGATGGCCCAAGTCCTTGGGCCCTGCACCCACATGGGAGACCAGGAGAAGCACCTGGCTCCTGGCTTCGGACCGGTGCAGCTCTGACCATTGTAGCCATTTGGAGAGTCAACTAACAGATGGAAGACCTTTCTCTCTGTCTCTCCCTCTCACTGTCTGTAACTCTACCTCTCAAGTAAATAAATAAAATCTTTTAAAAAAATAAAACATTTAAAACAAACGAGAGGGGACCTACAGAATGGAGTATTCGCTGATGGATGGGAAGAAATCCCCACACCTTTCAAGGTCACTGAAGTATTTTGTATTGACTGTTGTGTAAGTGAAGAGGAAAACTGGTTTGTTTCCTTAAGCATCACCTAAATCTAAGTCAGTTGGGCAAACCTAGCTACCTACACCTTGGACCAAAACCCTTCACCGTATAGCACAAGTTATGTCAGCTCCACCCAAGTGACTTTCACAGCTCACGCTTGGGTTGAAGCAGTCATGACTGGCCAAGAGGAGCAAAGAATCAAGATAATTTATCACTAAGCAAATCAAAGTTCTTTATTACGTTCTGGCAGCCCTAAAAAAAGAAAACTAATCTGGAGAAAGCATGTGTTTAGAACAAGAAAACAAAGGGGAAAATATTAACATATTTGTATGCACATTTCATATTTTCCACAGTATGTCATTGATGAAGTATAGCTCTAGTGAGAATTCTACTTAGTGAGAGACCCCCCACAATTTTAAATAATACGATTAAAGATTCATTTGACACATTCTCTACTATTAAGACCGTCTGAAACTATTTCTTGTTGCTATTTGATACTGTGCTACTTGTTAAATAATAAGTTCATAAACAGCATATCCTATGGATTCATGTTACAAACATTTAGTATTCCTACAAAAATAAGTTATTTTATGACTGTCATTAAGATACAAAAAAATACAAACTTCAGATGAAGTTTCACATCACCACATTCACCTAATGACATAATTCTTGCACTACTCCATTTTTATAAGAATGTACTTTATGGAGACAAAAAAGCCATTTTTTTGTTTGTTTTTTTTAATTTCAGAGGCAGAGAGAGAACAAGAGAGAGAGAAACCTCCCATCTGCTGGTTTACTCCCCAAATGTCCACAAGAGCCAAGCTAGGCTGGGGTCAAAGCCTGGAGCTAGGAACTCAACCCAGGTCTCCTATGTAAGTAACAGGAGCCCAACTATGTGAGCCATCAACACAGCTTCCTGGTGTATGCATCAACAGGAAGCTAGAGCCAGGAGCCAGACCTGGGAATCAAACCCAGATACTCCCAATGCAGGATCAGGCACTGTAACTCTAGAAACAGAGAGAAAGAGAGACAGAGAGACAGAGACAGAGACAGAGACTGAGAGAGAGAGAGAGAGAAAGAAAGAATTAAATGTTTGCCCAACACCAAGGAATTTAATAGCAAGTTTATAGGACCTAATAATTAACCATATGCCCCAAATCCCTGATCTCTAGAACACTGAAAACCTAAATGTTAAATTAAAGTCAGTGGTAGGTATCAGAGGTGAGTCACTTACCCTCATCATCACCTTCCTCTTCAAGAGCTTCATTTTCATCTTCATCGTCTTCAGCAGGAAGATCCACATGTCTTTCCATTTCTAAGCATTTAGAATGCATTGGTTCTACCGTGCCACTGTTTAGGTTTTCTAAAGACTGAAATTTTAAAAGCAAAACCACTGACAGCATCATCTCTTTTTCACCAAACACAGAAGGAGTATTATTAACAGAGCCTGCAATTTTGTTCGAGGCTGGCAAACGTACAAGCAATGCCACAAAAGAACACGTGCACTCCAGTTTAAATATGGGCACAAGAACAGTTTCTAAGGCAAAAGGCCAAAGATGGAAAACTTCCCACAAAATAGGATTCATTAATAGCACATAATGAACTGCCTTTTGGGGTAACCTATCATAAGTTTTGAGTGCAGATCATTTAGAACATTTTTTTTCCTTTGCTGCACTACAATTGTCTCAATTCCCAAGCAGTCAATGTGGGTTTTCATGCCATTTGTGTAATGAATTTCTCAATACCATGCGTGAGTCACATTTTTTTTAAGTAAGGATAGGTTTTAAACTATAAGCAAATAATAAATGTTCTTGAAATAAATGCCAAAGCAAAAGATTCAAATAATTCTACAAAAGGAAGATTACAAACATGAAATAAAGTTATTTGTTTTTATTTTATCTTGACAATACAATCTTTAATTCTCCTAAAGAAAGTTTATCTATTTTAAAGATGTGATGCTATTTCAAAATTATTTCAGCTACAAAATTTTTTTACTAAGAAGTGACAGGATGACTTTATTAAACAACAGTTCTCATTTGTTTCTTCTTTGTATTAAATCTTCCATGTGTTATTTTATTCTATAGGTTTTTTTTAAAGTGTACTTTTTTCAGGTTTAGAATAAAAAAAAAGAGTGATTCTGCTTCTGATTTTTTTTTTGTTCAGGTCAAACATCTTTAGAAAATACTTTAAAAATAGAATTTTCTAACACGGGGTAGCTAGGCTGCTTTCTAAGAGATTCAATATATAATATATGTTTGTAGAGTCCACAAGTATCCTATAAATGCACATCTTAAACAGTACTTCTCAGAGAAATGGTTAATCAGTAAAAAAAATATGATTTAGTATTTTAGTATTTTGCTCTATTAGTGTTAGCTAATATTTATTAACACTGTATACCAGGGGCCAGCACAGTGGTGTAGTAGGCTAAGCCTCCACCTGTGGCACCAGCATCCTATATGGGATGTCCTGGTTGCTCCTCTTCCAATCCAGCTCTCTGCTATGGTCTGGGAAAGCAGTAGAAGATGGCCCAAATGCTTGGGCCCCTGCACCTACGTGGGAGATTCAGAAGAAGCTCCTGGCTCCTGACTTTGGATCGGCCCAGCTCTAGCTGTTGCAGCCATTTAGGGAGTGAACCAGTGGATGGAAGACCTTTCTCTCTACCTCTCAAATAAGAAAAATCTGAAAAAAAAAAAAAAAAAAACACAACAACAGAAAACAAAACCACTATATGCCAGACTCTCTTCAAAGTTCTTCACAAGCAAAACCTTAAATAATAATTATGTTAACTAAGTATCAAAAAGGCTAAGGAATTTGCTCAAAGTCACATAGCCAATAAGTGTAGAAGACAGGATTCAAACCTGTATCTCAATTCAGAGTCTGTACTCTCAACTGGCACCTCAATCATGACAATTTGGCCACAAAACTAGAGAATCAAAAAAATTAAATGATATCATAAAAAGAAAATTTCATCAATCCAAAGATAAGGGATAAAAAGTATAGATTATGGTAAACTTCTGTGATTTTCTTCATTTTTCTCTAAATTTAGTTGAACTGGTTTTTCTTTCTTACTTTCCATCTTTGGTTCACAACAGCTGACAAAGAAACTAGAGGCTGGGGCTGGCACTCTGCACAATGGGCTAAGCCACTGCTTGCAGCACCAGCATCCCATATGGGCACTGGTTCTAGCCCCAGCTGTTCCACTTCTGATCCAGCTCCCTGCTACGGAGCCTGTGAAAACAGCAGAAAATGACCTACTGGCTTGGGCCCCTGCCACCCACATGGGACACCTGGATGGAGTTCCAGGCTCTAGTCTTTGTGGCCATCTGGGGAATGAACCAGCAGATGGAAGATCTTTCTGTCTTTTTCTCTCCCCTTCTCTCTCTGTAACTCTGTTTTCAAATAATTAAATAAATCTCTAAAAAAAAAAAGAGAGAGAGAGAGAGAAAGAAAAAAGAAAGAAAGAAAGTAAAACCTAGAGGTTAAGTGCAGGCATAGAAAATACATACATCACAAAGTACTACTGTCAGCTTGACAGAGCAAAACCAAATCATTTAAACATTAGAAAACTGTGTATGGTACATGTAAAGCATGCACAGTGATGCCAAAGAAAGTAAAATGGCTTATTGATATTTAAAAGCAGAATTTCCAAATAAAAGGAGGGGAGCAACTTCAATAATGAAGAGCTTAATGAAAAGACAGAAAGTGACTTAAAAAGGAACACAGAAAATATACTACATAAATGGTATACCATTTCTAAAACACAATTCATAGACCATATAAAAGATACAAAGAAATACGAATTTGGAAACATTAAACCTTATGTCATATGATTGTCAGCAATTTCCCTGTGGTAGGACTTAGTACAGAATTAGGTAATACTTAATTAAAAGTCTTTTGCAAAGAACTTGAAGTACCTCTTTTATAATTTTAACATACCTTAAGCATCTCCAATTCTAAATCTTCATCACTTTCAATTATGTAAGATGAATCATTTTCATTTTCATTATCCTTAGGAGATAAATGCTTTTAAAAAAATATTTCAAAAAACAAAACATTAATTTCCAGTATAATTGACTCCATACCCTGTTTGCTACAAAAATGTTCCTATATGCTAGATATCTTCAGGCAACTCTTTCTTCTCTCATAGGCAAATGTATAACACTATCTATATATTTGTATGGTAGATAGAAAAATGGAGGGAAGGAAGGATGAACACAGAAACAAAGATAAAGAAAGAAATGTTAAAAAGGCAGACCAGTTACACAGACTTGAAATAATACCACCACTCTAAATCAGAGCACAAGATGACAAACTATACTATGGTTCAAAAATGTCAAACTGTGTCTCCCAAATGTTTGAGTACAAGAACCTGTTCACAACACTGAGAATTCTCCACAAAGCCAAGAACAGTGGCTTGCTTATATCCACTTATTTTTCTTCAGTGATTATAAAAAGCTTCTATGAGATGGCCCAAGTCCTTGGGCTCCTGCACCCACGTGCAAGACCCGGAGGAAGTTCCTGGCTCCTGGCTTTGGATTGGCGCAGCTCCGGCCGTTGCGGCCATCTGGGGAGTGAAACAGCAGATGGAAGACCTCTCTCTCTCTCTCTCTCTCTCTCTCTCTCTACCTCTCTCTGTAACTCTATCTTTCAAATAAATAAATCTTTTTTTAAAAAAAAGCTTCTATGATTGTAGTATCTCTAAATAAATCACTATTTTACAAAGAGTATCGATGGATATTTGAGAACAACATCAAATATCTTATTTATCAAATATATTGCTAAAATTCGGATATGAGGAAACTTTCCAATAAGCTGGCAATATACAGGAGGTAAGAATCCAACAGGATGGAAACCCACAAAACAAATCTAGAAAAATACTTAATAATTAACTTGCTAAAAACACTTAATACTTAAATTGAAAGTGGATAAAGGAAGTATAACTTCAATTAACTTGTGCATTTTAGCTAAAAAAATCATAAAATCAGCTTTTTACTAGGAGAGAAAAGTTACTTTATAAATGGGGTCTTTGAAAAAAAGGAAACAATGCTGATATCATAACACAATAAAAATGGCAAATAATTGGTGTAAAAGATGTCAAAAAAATCTTGAATATAATTCTATAATATTTAAAGCATATGATTTTAAAGTATATACTTAATAGGAAACTTCTAGAAAATTAAAAGGTAATGCAAATGTTAGCAAAAGATATTTCCCAATAAAGAAAATTAATGTACAAATGGTTAGTGTGGAAATATATTGAAAATAGTTTTAAAATAAAATACATTATATACTGATAGAAGTGATTACTAATATAACTACCAAAACATCAAAAGATTCCTCAAGTATTGAGAAGTCTGTTGCCATTAGACGAATAAGGAGAAACAACCCTATTACTTTAAAAATCTAATTTTTTAAAAAAGATTTATTTATTTATTTGAAAGTCAGAGTTACAGAGAGAGAGAAAGAGTGGCAGAGCAAGAGAGGTCTTCCATCCAATGGTTCACTTCCCAGACGGCCGCAACAGCTGGAGCTGTGCCAATGCAAAGCCAGGAGCCAGGAGCTTCTTCCAGATCTCCGGAAGAAGTAGGTGCAGGGGCTCAAGGACTTGGGCCATCTTCTACTGCTTTCCCAGGCCATAGCAGAGAGCTGGTTTGGAAGTACAGCAGCCAGGCCTTGAACTGCTGCCCATATGGGATGCCAGCACTTCAGGCCAGGGCTTTAACCCACAGCACCACTGTGCTGGCCCCTAAAAATCTATTTTTTTTTTAAATGTATTTATAGGGGCCGGCTTGTTGGCACAGTGGGTTAACACCCTGGCCTGAAGCACCAGCATCTTATATGGGCAGCGGTTTGAGACCTGGCTGCTCCTCTTCTGATCCAGCTCTCTGCTGTGGCCTAGGAAAGCAGTAGAGTCCTTGGGCTCCTGCACCCACGTGGAGACCCAGAGGAAGCTCTGGCTCCTGGCTTTGGATCAGCACGGCTCTGGCTGTTGTAGCCAATTGGAGAGTGAACCATCAGATGGAGGACCTCTCTCTCTCTCTGCCTCTCCTCTCTTTGTGTAACTCTGACTTTCAAATAAATAGATAAATCTTTTTTTAAAAAATGTGTTTATAGCAAAAAATGCTCAAGGTTTGAGAAGTACAGGCATCTTAAGTAATTTTTAAACTAATGAAAAATGAATGAGAAATTAAGTAATTAACTTAATTAAGAAATTAAATGAATAAATGAGATACTGACTCTCCAGATGACGGTAAACAGTAGTGTGAAGCAAAAACATCAGGAGTTTATTAGAAAGTCTCTTACCCTATCAAGTAAAAAATCCTACATCAGAAAATAAATACTCCCCAAAATCATCTCTGGAAGAGTAAACGCTAATACATGTATGAGAAATCCACAAAAAGGAGAGATATAGCTAATATTTTAAAAGCATATGAAATGATAAAATGGCAAATATAACATATGTGTACTGACACTACAGAACCTTTCCACTATATGTTATTTGGTATATTATGTCAGGAACAGCAACCTGATTTGCAAGCTAAATATGGCCCACTGTTTGTTTTTGTAGATAAAGTTTTATTGAAACACAGACAGGTACATTTGTTTACTTAGTCAGTAGCTGCTTTCACACTACATTGGCAGAGCTAGGTAGCTGCAACCAAGAATTAATATCCTGTAACACTTACAATATCTACTATCTGCTCCTTTACAGAAAAACAAATCAGTCAACCCCTACTAATGAATTTAAAAGTGTTTTCTCATTGTTCAGTACCTCAGCAGATGTGTTAGGAACATCACTAACAGCTTTTTCCTGAGCCTGCTGTTCCAACATTTGGAGTTCATATTCTGTAATATCTAACGACATCAAACAAAACCTTTCCATATTCTCTTTTGATGTATTTTCTATTCCATCTTCAAATCCATCCTCTTGTTTTGTTTCATTTCCAAATATATCTTCCGCATTGCGTGTAACCGAATTATAATGTGTTGCGCCCCTTCTCTCATCGTTATCAATTTTATGTTCTATAATTTGAGTTGAGTCATCCGATGATGGTAAGTTAAAATTACTGCTGGGCCCCAGCTCTGTGTTCATGTCAGTTGAACCAAATAACATCTTCCTCAGTGAATATACATTTTCTGAAATAGCCTTCAATAGTATAGAAATCCTAAAAAAAAGAATTTAAGAAAAGTTAATTCAACTTTTTTCTTTCTGACACTTTTTTAATTTATTTTTTTATGTATTTTTTATTTATTTATTTGACAGGTAGAGTTATAGACAGTGAGAGAGAGAGACAGAGAGAAAGGTCTTCCTTCCGTTGGTTCACCCCGCAAAGGGCTGCTACGGCCAGCGCTGCGCCAATCCAAAGCCAGGAGCCAGGTGTTTCTTCCTGGTCTCCCATGTGGGTGCAGGGACCCAAGCACAAGTTAATTCCACTTTAACTGTAGTAACTATAAGAAGTTGGAAAGATTCTCAATAAATACAAGCTTTCTACAAAGATCCTTTGGAATACAGCTGCTCTTGATTCCCTAATGCTCTTATATGATCATGGCTGATAGGATACTTTGGAGAACAGTTAGCACTTCTGCAACCCACGTGGACTTGCAGCCTTACGAAGAGTTGATAGTGTTTGATCCAAAACTTTATGCCAGCTATATATTTCTGGGTAATTAATTTAATTATATGTAAAGTGATCAAAGATACCTGACCACAAAAAGCAAAAACGATTTCACTAAATCTGACGTTGAACACAGACTTAGCAAAATTCTTTAGTTAAAAAACTATTTCATCAATTATATTCCAAATAACAGTTCAGAAGGAAAAAATCTTAAAAATTCCCAGGACCCTGTATTCAGAATGCTTTCAGAATCTTAATTTTTCACCCTATATATATTTAAAAAAAAAAAACAAACAAGCAACAACAACAACGGGGCCAGTCCTGTGATGTGGAAGGCTAAGCCTCCACCTACAGTACCGACATCCCATTTAGGTGCCAGTTTGTACCCCAGCTGCTGCACTTCCAATCCAGCTCTCTGCTATGGCCTGGGAAAGCAGTAGAAGGTGGCCCAAGTCCTTGGGCCCCTGCACCCATGTGGGAGACCTGGAAGAAGCTCCTGTCTCCTGGCTTCAAATAGACAGCAGCTCTGGCCATTGCGGCCAATTGGGGAGTGAACCAGAGGATGGAAGACCTTTCTCTCTGTCTCTCCATCTCTCCCTCTCTGTCAGTAACACTACCAGTCAAATAAATTTGAAAGGCAGAGTTACAGAGAGAGTGAAGGAGAGGCAGAGAGAGAAAGAGGTCTTCCATCTGCTGGTTCACTCCCCAGTTGGCCACGATGGCCAGAACTGCTGTCTATCGGAAGCCAGAAGACAGGAGCTTCTTCCAGGTCTCCCACACGGGCACCGGGGCCCAAGGACTTGGGCCATCTTCTACTGCTTTCCCAGGCCATAGCAGAGAGCTGGATCGGAAGTGGAGCAGCCAGGACTTGAACTGGCACCCATATGGGATGCTGGCACTGCAGGCGGTGGCTTTACCTGCTATGTCACAGCATCGGCCCCAATAAATAAATCTTTAAAAAAAAAAACTGAAATTAGATTGCAGGTGACAAATAATAGGTTTTACTTGACCAAGAAATACTGCAAAACTCAAGAGAGCAGGCTCATATTTTAATGAAAAGGCTTGATATACACCAAAATTGGGAATAAACATACATTAATGTGCTCATTCAAAAGAAAAATTTTATGAGCTCATGTTTTATTTAACTTTTTCAATTACCGATCAATCACTAGTTTTAACTGTAACATACACATGAATCTTTATGCTAATAAAATGATGTTGTGGGCCAGTGCTGTGGCACAGCAGGTTAAAACCCTGGCTTGCAGCACAGGCATCCCATATGGGCGCCAATTCAAGTCCCCGCTATTCCTCTTTCAACCCAGCTCTCTGCTAATGTGCCTGGGAAACAGTAGAAGATGGCTCAAGTAATTGGGCCCCTGCTCCTGGCTCCTTCCTGGCTTTGGATTGGCCCAGATCTGACCACTGCAACCATTTGGAGAGTGAACCAGCAGATGGAAGGCCTCTCTCTGTGTGTCTCTACTTCTCTCTTTAACTGTCTTTCAAATAAATAAAATAAATCTTAAAAAAAAAATTACGCTGTTTTACATCTTCAAAAACCTCAAAGCTGGGTATATACTCTTTAGATTAGAAAAAAAAAAGCCCTTCCCATCAACAGGTAAATATATCACATGAGAAAATACTGGTAAGATGCATTTGAATAAATACAGACTAAATTTTACACCTTAATTGCGATTGCTAATGTATAATACTTTAACCAGGTGACTTTAAATGACTCTATTACAACCAAACCTGGTTAATTTAATGGAAAACCACTCCTGGAGTGAAAATAAGGCCTATCATCTTGTCTATTAGTTGTAGGCATTATTAAAGCAATTTTTACATACTGCACAAAAGCAGAAATTATAGCCAGTAAGGGGAGTATGATGACAAAAGTGATGTGTTTTATTATTTAATTACTGCTTCTGTTCAAGTCTTCTAATTTTTCTGTATTTAAAATCAACACTTAATAAAATCTGGCATATCTTTTAAATTTTTATATCAGTGATTCAAATAAAAATTTGATCTTCCCTGGTAATGAACTATCAAAATGCTGATTTGTTTCAAGAGTTATTTCCACATTGCAACAGCATTATTAATGGCACTCCAAAGTCAGGCTCCAGTTTTACTTGACAACGTGTACAAAGCAAAATTAAACCAAATGAAAAAACTAAAAACACTAGCTTTGTCTTTAAAAATTTATTTATCTATTTGATAGTCAAAGAGAGACAGAGGGAGATCTTCCATCTGCTGTTTCACTCTCCAGATGGTCCCAATGTCCCAGGAGCCAGGAGCCAAGAGCTTCGTCTGTGTCTGCCAGGCACTTGGGCCATCTTCTGCTCCTTCTCCCAGGCCATCAGCAGGGGGCTGGATTGGAAGTGGAGCCGCCGGGACTTGAATCAGTGCCCATTTGGGATGATGGCATCACGGGCGGCAGCTTTACCTGCAACACCACAACACTGACCCCAAAACACTAATTTTAACAGTCTGAAATTCTTTAAATTTTATACAGAATATTTAGCAGAGCAGACATTTGGCCTGGTAGGTAAGATGCTGCTTGGGGCAACTGCATCCATACTGGATGCAGAGCCTGGGTTGGAGCCCTGGCCCTGCGCTGGATTCCAGCATCCTGCTATTGCAGATCCTGGAAGGCAGCAAGTCATGGCTCAAGCAGCCACGGCCATGGGAGACATGAGCTCCTGGCTGCGAGATACTCGACAAGTGAACCAGCAGGTGGGAGTGCTCTCCATCTCTCCCTTCTTTGTCTCTCAAATAAATAAATTTTATATTAAGCATCACACTGAGCTACTCAAATATAAGGACAAATAATTTAGGGGGCCGGTGCTGTGGCACAGTGGGTTAAAGCCCTGGCCTAAAGCGCCGGCATCCCATATGGGCGTCGGTTCTAGTCCCGGCTGCTCCTCTTCCGATCCAGCTCTCTGCTATGGCCTGGGATAGCAGTGAAGTGGCCCAATCCCTTGGGCCCCTGCACCCACATGGGAGACCCGGAAAAAGCTCCTGGCTCCTGGCTTGGGATCGGCGCAGCTCCAGCCGTTGAAGCCATCTGGGGAGTGAACCAGCAGATGGAAGACCTCTCTCTCTGTCTCTACCTCTCTCTGTAACTCTGTCCTTCAAATAAATAAAATAAATCTTTAAAAAAAAAAAGAACAAATAATTTAGTAAAAATTATTATGTGATACTGTTTAATTGTTAAATGCACAGGGAGCACTGTAACATACACATACAGCAACAGTGGCAGAGACCAAGTAACAAGACTGTAAGGGCTCATTCACTCAGCACTAACATCAGGTTTCATGTAAGGTAGCAAATAACCCCTAACAAATACCAAAGGCCTTCCTGCCTTCTTCAGTAAGACCTAGGGAGCTTTCCCTTCTTTTCTAGTATCAGTATGCATATCGGTAGTCTATGGACAGCATCACTGTGACAGCAATACACAACAGTGACATATTGAATTTAAACCAATTCTGGCCGGCGCCGTGGCTTACTAGTCTAATCCTCCGCCTGTGGCGCCGGCACCCCGGGTTCTAGTCCCGGTTGGGGCGCCAGATTCTGTCCCGGTTGCCCCTCTTCCAAGCCAGCTCTCTGCTGTGGCCCAGGAGGGCAGTAGAGGATGGCCCAAGTCCTTGGGCCCTGCACCCACGTGGGAGATCAGGAGAAGCACCTGGCTCCTGGCTTTGGATCAGCGCGATGCGCCGGCCGCAGCGGCCATTGGAGGGTAAACCAACGGTAAAGGAAGACCTTTCTCTCTGTCTCTCTCTCTCACTGTCCACTCTGCCTGTCAAAAAAATAAATAAATAAAATAAAATAAACCAATGATTCTGCAGTGCTGTGCAATACAGATATCTTCAGGGTCCATGAAAGCATAAAGCCACCCCCTTCTTAACAAATCTCAAATTGTTCTTTTTAAGAGTTCTTAGTTCTGGCCGGCGCTGTGGCTTAACAGGCTAATACTCCGCCTTGCGGCACCGGCACACGGGGTTCTAGTCCCGGTTGGGGCGCCGGATTCTATCCCGGTTGCCCTCTTCCAGGCCAGCTCTCTGCTATGGCCCGGGAAGGCAGTGGAGGATGGCCCAAGTCTTTGGGCCCTGCACCCACTTGGGAGACCAGGAGAAGCACCTGGCTCCTGCCTTCGGATCAGCGAGATGTGCCGGCCGCAGCGGCCATTGAAGGGTGAACCAACGACAAAAAGGAAGACCTTTCTCTCTGTCTCTCTCACTATCCACTCTGCCTGTCCAAAAAAAAAAAAATTATAAAAAAAAAAAGAGTTCTTAGTTCTAATTTTTATACTTTTTGTCCTCTCTTTCAGACTGCCAGCTGTCACTTCCAGCTCTTGTGATGTGCACACCGCTCCTCACTCACGTGAGTTACAACTTTAATTTTAACGTAATATTCAACCTTGTTCAACTCTATCTATAACTAAAGAGCAGATATGCACTGAGTGTGGCTTCAAATGCCACTGGAAATGCCATAAATATGGATGACATGCATCTCGGAGCTTGGCTTCCTCCTGATTCTGAGGTGCAATCTGGATGAGCTAGGCATTTCTGTAGATGTGTTATGAAGAAATAAGAAGGAAATAAGAGATCTCACTAGCTCTTATTTTGACACTAACCTTTAAGAACCAGTAATTCCCACTCTCAAGTTTTAAAAAAACGTACTTGGCTTTGCTGTTATGAGGCAAAGTATTAAGCACATGGAACTTCCATCCGATAGGTATTTTCATTGCTAGTACAAAACTCTGAAATGCGTGTAAAAATCACATGAAAGGTGATTTTTTTTTTTTAAACATAATTTCAAGGAAGGAAAAACGTAAACACAAGAAAGAGGTCGTTTTACTAGTATCCTTCCACCTTTGAAAGTGCCGTGTTTTGGAAATTCTCAAAGCTACGCAAAAACTACTACAACAATCTAATGGGGTGGAGGGTAACTGAGAAAAAGAGCTGATTCTATCACATTTCCAGACCCCTCAACCAAAATCTATCATACATCTCACCCAAAAAAAAGTGAATACTGCATTTTTTTTTGAGTCAGAATTCTTTCCGTTCCCATTAATGGCTTTTCATTTCTACAAAGTTATTTCTTTCCTCAAAATTATATTACCACACTGTAATTGTTCACTGTTCAAGAGCAATTCTGCGTTTAGAGATCTAACAAGTAAGTCATTCTGCAGTGAAGGCCTGGGTAAAGCCTGCCTCCAAAAGGCGTTAGCTACACAGCACCTGTAGTTCAAAGACTATTCATTTGTACAGCATATTTGCTTCAAATACCTGAAGTTATTTAGTGCTTCATCTATAAAACAATCTTTAAAGACTGAATGCCTTTTGTTCTGATAGTCTGCTAATTACGTAGGAATTTCAAATAATAATCAAACAACTACAAAAAAAAAAAACTTTCAAGTAAAAATGTTGCATTTCAAGTGACCAAACTATAAATGTAATTAAGTAAAAGATCTTCATAAACAGAAACAAAATTCCATATGTCAAACATCTCACTCTATGTGTACATATTTTGCTTTGACAATAATATAAATATAATTTCAAAAAGTATAATATGAATTAACTTTACATTCTATTTCTCCATTCCATAAAACATCATATAAACTAGACAGAAAAGCCTTAAACCTTTGGATGTACTCTTTAACAAGTGGAAAGGTATTTCTCAAATTTATACATCAATCTATGCTTGTGAATTCAAGCAAATTTGCATGGGTCTACGTGAAAGGACTTAGTTCTCAACACAGAGGGAAAGGCAGTAAGAACAAACAGAAATGATGAGACATAATATTGAACCTCTGTGGATTTTCCAGTTTCCTCAAAGTGTCAGGAAGCTGGTTGGCCAGATCCATCACCTCCTCAGAGATTGAAGTCAACTGTTTCTTCATATCACTAGGCAGGATTTCTTCCCCTGGCGGGACAAAATCAACACTGATTTTCACACCACAGAGCAGAGATATTTATTTAGTCACTTCATTAAATAGCATTAGAACTCAGAACTTAAATGAATTCCAATAAAATGACTTCCTCATCTAATCCCTAAATCACCTTAGTCACTTTACTTCCCTTTCCAACTGTTGTTGTTTTAACTTCTGAATAAATTCCTAGTGATCTGCAGTCATACAAAGTACAAACCAGGTCTATGAAAAAGGAGAAGGCAGAAATGAAATATAGGAACCCATCTGCACTATTTCAAAATGAGAAATCACTGTAACACCTCATGGGCTGCTTCTTAAGTTTGGTAAACATTGCCTTATCCAACAGTCACTCCTCACTCCTCCATTATCAGTCATCACCGACATCAAATCACGTCTTTTCTGTTCAGTGATCACCTTCCAAATCCTCAGCTTCATTCTGTGTGGTTCGCTCATCATTCTCCATCAACAGCGCAAGACCTGCCCTCCTTGCCAAACCCTTCTGCTTAGAATTTCTTCAGCACCACTCTTCTTGTCTTGCCAAAAGCCCCGCTCCTCGGGAGTGAGTGGGACAGCACTATACAACCTGGTTTTACCGAGTGCTACAGTTATCGTGTGATCTCAAAACCATATCCCCCTTAGTTCTGAAGATTCCAGCACCTGGTTCACTACCTGTCTTTCCCACTGCTATCCCCGTGATCATTCCTGATGAGTCCAACATCCACAAAGATGCTCCATCCAATGGTGTGGCCTTTTCAGTTCCTGGACCCCTGCATTTCCAACAATCTTTTCCTTGACTGACCTCAGGCACATATTCCACATCAGACCCCTGACCTTATAACTGCCAGTGAAGTCACCACCTCCAAAGTTCAGGGGTAAGCAGTTCAGCCTCTGAACACTGCCACGCCTTTCTCCCAGCCTGCTTTCCCTAACTCAACAAGTCTTTGACACTTTCAGAACCAAACCCACCGACCCAGCCCACGTTTTCCTTGCCTGTTAACCTCCTGCTCCCACTCTCCACCAAGTCCTTCTTTTCTTAGCTGCATTATAGGAATCATTCCTCTATACACAGGAGTATAAATTCTTAACTCCTTTGCTCTCCCCTCCCTCCAAGGTACTTACCTGGAGAAAATCCTGCTCTATGTAAGTCTAACTTTTCTTCTTTTTAACCTACTTTTTTTAAAAAAAGATTTATTTTGTGTATTTGAAAGAGAGAGTTACAGAGGGAGGTAAAGAGAGAGAGAGAGAGAGAGAGAGAGAGAGAGAGAGAGGTCTTCCACCTGATGGTTCATTCCCCAGATGGCCACAACAGCCAGAGCAAAGCCAATCCCAAGCCAGGAGCCAGGAGCATCTTCCAGGTCTTCCACGTGGGTGCAAGGACCCAAGGACTTGGGCCATCTTCTACTGTTTTCCCAGGCCACAGCAGAGAGCTGGATTGGAAATGGAGCAGCCAGGACTTGAACCGGCACCCATATGGGATTCAGGTGCTGCAGACCAGGGATTTAACCTGCTGCACCACAGAACCGGCCCCATTTTTAACCTACTTGATGCTTACATAGAAATGGCTGAAGGTAGTTAAAAATAAAAGACAACTCTAATAACAAATTTGACTTTAAATTCATGATACAGATCCAAAATAAACCCTCAGTTCTGACTGTCAGTTCTACATTTCCCACTCTCCACCTCTCAGGACAACTATTTCACACCTTCTTCCTTTTCTTTCATACTAACAGCTGCTCATCTCTCCTCGACTGAAGGAACAAACATCTCTATCTCATTAGGAAAACAGGATTAGTCTACCAGCTCATCTCTTACTCCCACTTACAGCAAAATTCCTGAAGAGCTGCCCACACTCACCGTCTCAGATTTTCTGCTCCCATTCCCAGCTAAGCTTTCACCTCCAGCAGTGCAGCAAAACTACCACTGGAGGGAAGGCTCTCGGCGTCCACACAACGCAATCGTTAATTCCAGATCCCATCTCAAACCTACAGATTTAGAGCGCTTCACAAATCTCCCTCACTTGGCTTCTGAATTCAGCTCCTGCACCTGCCCCCTCATTAGCGCCCCTTCCCAGGCCACTTTGCTGCTTTCTCTTCATCTTCCTGACTTCAGATGATGGTGCACCCTCGATGCCAATACCTCCGCGCTCCTTCATTGCCTACAATCCCTACTTTATCTGGTTTGATTTCCAAAATTACACCTCCAACTCCAACCTTTCCCTTGAATTCCAGAAGGACACTGTCAGCTAAGACATCTTCTCGGACATTAATACACATCTAAAATTTAGCATGCAAAACATAGAATTCTGTATTTTTCGCAAATCTCTTCTGATAATTCCCCACTACAACAGATCCTTCCCTTCATGAGTTTGTCAGGTAATATCTCCATTAACAGTCTGTATTTCTCACCCGTTAGAGAACTGATAAGCAAACCCTTCACAAAGTACTATTCCTTCGAAGTACCTACAGAGTTCCCCACTCCTCTGCTGTCACTGGCCTAATCCAATTATCACCTCTTGCCTGGACTATCACAATAGCTTCCTAACTCCTTGCCTAAACACGTGTCCTCTCACAGCTGCCAGAAAAATGCTTTTAAAATAAAATTTTAATCCCTTCATTCTTCTGCTCCACACCCTCTGAGGATTTCTCATCACCGCCGTAAATAAAACATGAAGTCAGATCCTCAGCCCACCGTGCCCTAGGATGATCTGGCTCAGGCCGGTTTGCCAGCTACGTTTCCTACCACGCTCACCCTGACTTGTTTTGCTTCAGTGACGCTCACTGGTCCTCAGGAGGTGAGCAATCCCCCTCGGAGGCCTGGCCCTGCCTGTCCTCCCAACCTGCAGTGCTCTTCCTTCAGGCACCCACATCTCTGGCACCCCTCCCATTAGTCAGATGAAACGGAGGGGCTTGTTCTAGTTTGTTCAGGGAATTTTCTCTAGCAACTCTAAAGGCACTTGACATGGAAGAGGCCTTCGACACACACGTTACAGGAATGAATGTTTATTTCCTCTTCAACCAAGCTTTTGAAGAAGGTAGTCCCCATGTGCTTTGAGTACATTCCTGATACAACTGATTCCTCTGTTGGAGTTAATATCATTTCCACTCACCATACCTCTCCTTCACTCCCACTATGGTTATAGTACCTTCATGTTACCAAAGCCTATAGACTCTCCTGTTTTAATAAAACGTGCACCAAATGCCCACTCTCTCCTTGAAATACTCCTTAGTCACCCAAGATATGAAAGCTACTACTGCAAAAATTTACAAATGATTTCCACATTGCCAAATCCAATGATTAATTCTAAGTCCTGAGATTCTCAAACTCTGTTGAATTTAAAATAGTTGACAATGGCCTCTTCCTACTCTTCACTTGGTTTTCTGCACACCATCCTTACTAATTTCCTTATATGCCTGTAGCAACTCCATGCAAGCATCAAGCACAATGAGCTGCTCAGGACTTCTTAGTCATAATTCTTTAACTCCAACTATCTTCTGAGTTACATCCTGTACTTGTACATCTAAGCGCCTACTGGCCACCTCCACGCTGAATCTTGCAGGCTTCTTTTCTTTAGCATTCCTAAAATCAACCACAGGATTTCTCAGCCCCAAATCTTGCTCTTCCTTGTCATTGTTTTTCAACCCTGCTGTTCATGCTAGCCAAGTAATTATCCGTGGTAAATGCTTCTCTTTGTTCCTACAAATTCTATTAATCTACTCATCTATTAAGTGTAGTTTGAATCTATTTCCACCCTCAGAACAGACAACCAGTTCAAGTTACTACCACCTCTCACTTGGAATATAGTCATAGCCTCCCCAGAGATCCTGCCACTATGGCACTTGTTCTCTTTCAATCCATTTTCTATTCTAAAGTTCAAGTTGTTCTGTTCAATGTACCTCATTTCACTCCTGTGTTTAAAACCCTCAATAGCTTCAACTGCTTTTAACATGGCTTATCTTCTTTCCTTCTTCTGCTTCCTTTTACCACTCACCCCGCCATACTCAACGGTTTACCATACTGAACTATTTCAACTGCCTATCGATATCATGATCTGTCTCAGCTCTGAAATTTTGCACCCGCCGTTTCCTGTGCCTACAACATTTTTCCTTTACTCTGGAACTAACCAACTCTTGCTCGTATTTCTAGTTTTGTCTTAAACATAGCTTTCTCCAGGAAATATTCTTGAATACCTCCAAGTATGTGCATCATGTCAGCGCTCAAAAAGCTTTGCATTTCAGGGCATTTTGTATTTCAGATGATGATGTTCAACCTGTAGTAACAACTCTACACATATCATAGTGGGTACTTTCAATGCTATGATCCTCTCTGTATTCACAAGTATTCTGTGAAACAGAGTAGTATGCTATTACCCACATTGTAAAGTGGGGAAATGAGTGTATCCCAGATCACAGAGCTGGGACTCCACCACTGGTCTACGCAACACAAAAGCTTGTATTCATCCACTCCGTATGTGACTTGTTTTGTTGTCACTGATCTATCAAAACATCTAAGATGAGAACTGAAACCAAATGAAGTAGTCACCCTTTTGGGAGAAAAACAGCAGAAAATATTTAGAACTTAAACCAGTATACTATAAAGCAAATTATATATATTATATAGCATTGTATACAATGCTCTGTAAATATCTATAACAAGGGCACACCATCTGCAGACTTGGAAAAAGCCAGTTAATTCCTTAATGTTATCATAATCACAAAATCCCAATTCTAGAAGCCTAATGAATAGCTTGGCCACAAAGTAAAAGCAGACTTTTGTTTTACATTTTTGAGTCTTTCCTTATTTATTTTCATTTTTTATTTGAAAGGCAGAGAGACAGAGAGAAAGAAATACACAGACAGAAGAAGATCTTTAGTTCACTCCTCCCAAATGGCCACAACAGCCAGAGTGGACTAGGCCACAGTCAGGAGCCCACACCTCAATCTGGGTCTCTCACATAGGAACAGAAGTAACAAATCCTGCTTTGCTACAGGTAACATATCCAAAGTGCTAATCTTTAATTCTTGTTGTTGTTTTAAGATTTATTTTATGGGGCTGGTATTGTGGCATAGTAGGTTAGGCCTCTGCCTGCAATGCCGGCATCCCAGATAGGCACCAGTTTGAGACCTGGCTGCTCCACTTCCAATCCAGCTCCCTGATAACGTGCCTGGGAAAGCAGTGGGAGGCCCAGAAGAAGTTCCAGGCTCCTGTATTCAGCCTGGCCCAGCCCTTGCAGAGATGGCCATTTGGAGAGTGAACCAGAAGATGGAAGATATCTCTCTCTTTCTATGTCTCTCCTCCTCTCTCTCTAACTCTGCCTTTCAAATAAATAAAAAATAAAATCTAAAAAAATTATTTTATTTACTTGAAAGGCAGAGTTAGAGAGAGAGATCTTCTGTCTACTAGTTCACTCCCCAAACAGCCACAACGTCTGAAGCTGAGCCAGGCCAAAGCCAGGAGCCCAGAATTTCTTCTGGGTCTCCCATGTGGGTACAGAGGCCCGAGCACTTGAGCCATCTTTTGCTGCTTTTCTAGGAGCATTAGCAGGGATCTAGATGGGAAATGACAGAGCTGGCACTGAAACTGGCATCCATATAGGATGCCAGCATTGCAGGCAGCAGTTTAACCCATTATGCCACAGCACTTGCCTTTGTTTTGCTTTTCTTCTTAAGAGGCAAAGAAACAAAAAGTGCACCCATCCACTGGTACACTCCTCAAATGCCAATAATGGCCAGGGCTGGAGCCAGAGGCCAGGAATGCAATAGAGGTTTCTCTCATTAACCCAATGGATAGACCCATCACCTACTGTCTCCCAAGGTTCTACAATGGCAGGAGTCAGGAACTAGAGGTGGGCATCAAACTCAGGCACTCCAATTTGAGACATGGGCATCTTAACCACTAGGCTAAATGCTCATTCCCCAGCTCTAGTCTTTCCTGAAGGACCTATGTGTGTAGGTATGTGTGTATACATGGATGTATATATTTATGTGACAGAGAGAGAGAGAGAGAGGGAGGTAAAAAGAGAGAGATTTTCCATCCATTGATTCACTCCCCAAATGGAAACAACAGCAAGGTCTGTGTCAGGCCAAAGCCAGGAGCCTCAAACAACATTCTGGTCTCTCACATGTGCGGCAGAGGCCAAGGACTTGGGTCAGTTTCAGCTGCCTCCCAGGTGCATTAGCAGGAAACTGGATTGGAAGGGAAGCAGCCAGAATTTGAATCAGCGTTCTGACATTGGATGCCAGTGTGGCAAGCACTGGCTACTCACAAGCAGCAGGTTAACCCACTGTACCACAACACCAGCTCCCCCAAATTCTAATCTTTAACCCTGACAGAGCTCACCTTAGTGTCAAAGTTACCCAGACATTCAAGAGATTGCAATAATAAACACTCTGCAGATGTGTGAATCTTGCCTTTTGAAGATAAACCTTACAGATCAGCAAATGCACATTTTATCTTTTATTTCTGGATCATAACATACCTTCACTTATAGCAAACATTTGCACAGCATCACCCAAAATTTCTAGTTTTCGATAAATGATGAGACCAGCCTATAGGAAAACAGGAAAATAAAAGAAGCATACTAAAGATAACCAAAATAAAACTACATATCCCATATTTAGAAAAATCCAACAGAATGATTCCCAAAAAACTGAATTCAAACTATTGTTATACACAGATCTGTATGTCCTGCTTTAGCTACACACCAGCTTTGAGAACAGAGAAACTAAGCTGCTTAAGCCTTAACATAAAAGCTAAAGTTTTTACTTATTAATAGTGTATATTGTAAGCAGGTATGCAAATCAAATAACGTGCAAATAGAACCTAACGAAACACAATGTAGGAGAAATCTGTTTTGAATACAGACATCCACCTCCTGCTATTTCATCACATCAGCAGACGACATTAGTCAGTGCGTGGTCACCGCGGTCAGTCCTCTACCTAAGCAGTGTTTAACTGAACAACCAAATCAGACTGACTTTTCACAATAAAAGTGCTGCTGAATTTGTGCTACCTCTCAACAGTTTTGTGATTTTTTTTTTAAAGGAAATTTATCACTCTACTTCTCTGACAAAAAATGACTTTTTTTTTCTGGTTACAAATCAAAGGAGTTTCCATTACTAAAAACAGATGCTAAGAGGGAAACAAGATACTCATCTGTGAAGGGAAGTATGAACTGGGGAGAAAGGAATTCACCGTGGAATAACATATATTTCTTAGATTAAAAAACAGGGGCCAGTGCTGTGGCACAGGGGTTAAAGCTGCCGCCTGTGATGCCGGCATCCCTTTTGGGCACCAGTTTGAGTCCTGGCTACTCCACTTCCAATACAGGTCCCTGCTGATAGCCTGGGAAAGCAGATCGCCCAGGCCATTGCAGCCAAGTGGGGGACCCAAAAGAAGCTTCTGGCTTTGGCCTGGCTCAGCCGTGGCCATTTAGGAAGCAAACTAGCCAGTGGAAGATCTCTGTCTGTCTCTCTTTCTCCCTCTCTCTGTAACTCTGCCTTTCAAACAAATAAATCTGAAAAAAAAAAAAAAATCACAGTAGCTCAATATATGAAGACCTCACTATGTACAAACTTGTAAATATGAAAATATGTCTAGCAGCATCAGTAAGTTAAATTTGAAGGCAATTTTTCTAAATTTACCTCACATTTTAAATACAAATACATGGAAGAAGGCCAGTTCCAATATAGAAACGGTCTTGTACTTAATTTTATTCTGAAGTTGCCTATGTAACCAAATGTTTCATCAATACCATTTGTGCTTGCTCAGTTTCAGCAAGTTCACTTTTTTTATATATACAAATTGGACATCATTTTGGCTGCATGACAATGAAAATAATTAGCGTGAAAAATCTGTTGAATGGCACTCGCTAATTAATATCAAGAATTAACAGTATCACTAACTGTCTTCCTAAGCATTTTTAATGCCAAACTGACTTTAAATATTTCAGTTGAGTTTGTGTGAGTACCACAATAAAATTTTTCTAAGGTAATTTATGATAGAGTTTAAACATACACCACAGTCTGAAGATCTTTACGTACGTAAGCGTCAGTGGCTGCGTACAGTTTCTGGTCCTCGGTGAGAGGAAAATTACTCCAATTGCTACAGCGGATGGACTTGTCTTTCAGAAGCTGTTTACCTAAGAGGTGCTTAACCAGACCATTGAGGCTCCAGGTCTCGGCACATTTCAGCTAGAAGTAATGAAAAATCGACATAGCAAAAATCATTTTCTTCTGTCTGATATTCATAAATACCATCAAATGGCCATGCCACAAACAAAACTGGAAATCTTACACCAAAATACAACCCAGAGATAGTAGTCAATAAATCTGCTGACATTAACAAAAAAAAAAAAAAAACTCATTTACAGTCTATATTATGAAAATTTAATTCTGGAATTCTCCAACGTAAGAATTAAAGTTCCTGGACTTCAAAAGAAGTGTCCCTGGAAAAAAGTTGAATGGGTTGTTTGGTTTTCTACTTCCCAGCTATACAAATACTTGGCTAAATTTGAGAATTTATATTAATGATGTCATTAATAAAATATGTGATATATGAATAGTAGAAATGATGGTCAAACTTGCACTAATAGCAAGACACCACAAGAGCTGCATTATACCCTTTAAAAAGAAAAAAGTTACAAGCATAAATGCATTAAAAAGATAAGATGTAATATTTAAATTTATACATGTATAAAACAAAGTACTGGAGGAAGAGAAGGGGGATTCTTGCTTAAGTAAATAGTTGGCCAAGACAATGGATTTAGAAATGGAAGTTTTAATTATGGAATAGTCACATGGAACTTTTTTATTGCTATGAAAACATTATACAGTATAAATTATTTTCTCAAAACATGTAATATTTGGATAGAAGGCACATTCTGTGAAGCACAAAGTTACCTTGTTTATGAAAGATAGCACAGAGACAGATTATTTCTACCTTTTCATTGGCAACATCTGTCAATTCCACAAAGCTCTTCAATTTGATGTCAAAGTCACGGAGAAGTTTCCACTGATCTCCTTCAATTCCTATGCCTGCTTTTTTAATTGCTTTATTTTCAAGCAACATTTTTAATCCCTGGGGAAAAACTGTAACATTTTATTGTTACCTCCATAAATTCTGTCAAGTATGATGGGTTTATGTTCTACTTCTTATACATACTATGTTTGTTTCCAAATTTTGCTTATGTAACATGCTGACTGATGGATGACAAGCATAAACAACTATGGGCATACTTCATTGCATTGGTCTCCACTTTCCTATGCTTTGAAGATACTGAATGGTTCACAGATTGATGGCTTGTACCCGCCCTGTGTCAAACAAGTCTATCAGTGCCATTTTTCCAGCAACTCAGATGAAGCCAGCATTTTTTAGCACTAGAGAATTTTTAATAAGGTGCATACATTGATTTTTTGACATAATTCTATGACACATTAGCATACTATAACTTTCATGTGTACTGGGAAATCAAAAAATTTTAGTAACTTGTTTTATCGAGGTGATCTGGAATAAAACCCACAATATCTCTGAGGTACCACCTATCCTTCAAATGCCACCCCTGCTAGTACCAGCACCATGCATATTCCTGGTGACAGAGCCTCTCTAAACTTTAACTCTTTCTTCTCTTAAACAAGAAAAATACTAATACCTCACAGGGTGTTATGAAAGTTAAATGAAATAGGATATGAGTGAATCAGACAAAACACAAGAAAATGAGAGAAGTGCTACCTAATGAAAGAGCTGAATTTGATAGATTAAAAAGTTGATATATTACAATTATCAGGCCTATGAAAATCAAACAAAGAAAAGAGATACCAACCTGACATAGAAGAAATGTGAAACAAATAACATTTGCTCTCTGACACACACAACTGAATTAGTGCAACTCTACTTGATTTCCCTTTAGTGTACACTGGTGGCCATTCCATGTCAAATCCCACCACGTCACCATCAGACAGACTCATGCTAAAGGGGAAAAAAAGTATAAAATTAAAATTCATTAAAATTTGAACTTATGCATAGCTAGACATCATTCAAAAAAGACAAACCGGGCCTGACGCTGTGGCATAGTGGGTAAAGCTGCCACCTGCAGTGCTGGCATCCCATATGGGTGCCGGTTCAAGTCCCAGCTGCTCCACTTCAGATCCCGCTCTCTGCTCTGGCCTAGAAAAGCAGTGGAAGATAGCCCAAGTCCTTAGAGACCTGGAAGAAGCTCCTGGCTCCTGACTTCAGATTGGCTCATTGGCAGATGGCCATCTGGGGAGTGAACCAGCAGATGAAAGACGTCTGTCTCTCTCTCTCTCTCTCTCTCTCTCTCTCTCTGCCTCTGCCTCTCTCTAACTCTGCCTTTCAAATAAATAAATAAATCTTAAAAAAAAAAAAAAAAAAAAAAGACTGGAGTGAGTGTGTGGTGCAGTAGATTTAGCCACCACCTGGAATACCCACAACCAATATCTGAAATGCCTGGGATTAAGTCCCACCTGGGCTTCCAACCCCGCTTCCTGCTAATGAGCCTAGGAGGAAGCAAATGATGATTCAAATACTCGGGTTCCTGCCACCCACGTGGGAAACCTCAATGGAGTTCCTGGCTCCTAGCTTTGGCCTAGACCAGACCCAGCTAGCTGAGGAGTGAACCAGCAGATAGAAGATCTCTGTTACTTCTTCTCTGGGTCTCTCTCTCTGTCTTTCAAATAAATAAATAAATATTTTTTAAAAAAAGACAGAGAGAGAAACCACAGACTAAATTGTCTGTTATATATATATATAACTGATAATAAATAGTCAGAAAATGTTAAAAATTATCTGAAAAATAAATAGGAAAAGACAGATAATTCAGCAGAAAATATGGAGAAAACCAAAAACAAAGAAATCCAAATAGCCAATAAAGTCCAATATGTGAAGTCACTAGAAACCAGAGAAATGCAAATTGAATTCTATCCGCCTGACAGGCAAAAATGAAAGACTCACAACATCAAGTCCTGGGAAGGATATCAATAGTGGGATCGCTCATTTCAGGTGAGTATATACACTGGCAAAATCTTGTTGGAAAAAACTTCAACAATATCTACTTGAAAATGTATGAACACCAAGACTTGGAAAATTTTTCTTCATAATACATAAAATTCATGTGTACAAAGAAACACAAATGTTTAAAGAATGTTCATTGCAAGATTGCACCTACTGGCACAAAACTGGAAACAAATTAAATTTCTCCCAAGAGAATGGACAAATTGTGACAACTGAAACAGTGGGAAATCATCTAAAAGTTAAAATGCAACTACATACATGGAACAACAAGAAAAATTCTCAGAAACTTGTTGAGAAAAAGATAAGCTGCAGAGTATTCATATAGTTTGATAGCACTTTTTGAAGTTTTCAAATTGGTAACACAATTTATATAATATTTATATAATATTTTGGGATATAAAAGTATAAACCACAATCACAAAAAACAAATGAGGGAATGCTAAACACCTAACTCACGACAGGGGTTATCTCAGGTGTGGGGGAGGGCAGGGGAGGTCAGAAAGGACATACATGGGGCATCTGCTGTATTTTACTGTTTCATTTATTAAAGGTTTGAAGCAAATAAATATTAAGATCTGATAAAGCTAGGAGCACCTGTGTTCGTTTTAGTACTATTGTTGCTTATATTTGCCTATTTCATATTTTTTAAAAAATTAAAAATATATTGGGGCCAGCACTGTGGCGCAGCTGGTTAAAGCCCCAGCCTGCAATACTGGCATCCCATTTGGACACCAATTCAAGTCCTGGCTGTTCCACTTCTGACCCAGCTCCCTGCTAATGGGCCTGGGGTAGCAGGAGAGGATGGCCCCTGCACCCATGTGGGAGACCCGAAAGAAGCTCCTGGCTCCTAGCTTCAGATTGGCTCAGCTCTGGCTGCTGTGGCCATTTGTGGAGTGAACCAGTGAATGGAAGACTCTCTCTCTGTAACTCTTTCAAATAAATAAAATAAATCTTTAAAAAAAATTTTTTTTAAATATTTCAAAAAATAGAAGAAACTCAACTGCTGCAGCAGGCCAGGAGAGATTAGCAGGGACTGGACTCATACTCCCAACATAAATAAACTGAAGACTGGACACAATATTTATAATAACTGTTTCTAGACACTAGACAGTAAGCAGAGTAGAGCTGTGGTCTCTGAGGAAAGGGAGACAAAGGGTGGGCCTTCCATGGCTCCAGCGTTCTGCCTGGAACATACCACACACAATAGGACAGAGAGATAAATCCCCAGGAGAGCACTAAGCTGAGGAGGCAGAGCTCAGAGGCGGGGAGACTGGGGCAGCTCAAAGTGGAAGGGCAGAGTTCTCTAGAGAGAGCTAGGCAGGAAAAGATCTCCAGAAATTGTCACAGGAGTCTCCTTGAGTCTTCACAGACTACTTAGACACGTGCATAGATGGAAACTATGAGGTCAACAAATGAACCAGAGATCTATTGTGGTGGAATGAGAAGGCCATGCCAAGATGGCCGCTGGCAACAGACACTGCCTGGCAACAGACTGTGATTGGATGGCTTTGGAAACCACATGACAATGGAGCATGACTGGCAACAGGCTGTGACTGGTTAGGGCATAAACCGCTCCTTGACCAGATTGGCTGCCTTAGCTATTTAAGTTGCTGTACCAACTGGAATAAACGAGTCTCTAGGCTGCTCTGGCCTGCTTTCACCCCACTCCCAGGGTCTGTGTGGTAACTCTGCGCCTCTTGCCTCCACCACGCTCCTCCTTTCAGAAGAATCCACAGCAACAATGTATAAGCTGAACAACTCCTGAGGGAGGAGATATTGCCTGCTGAAAAATCATAGTAGTAGAGGCATTTGGCCTAGTGTGTACACCACTGGTTGGGACACCCACATCCCAACACCACAGCCCCATACTGGAGTCTCAGCTCTGACCCTTGAAACCCATTTCCTGCCTTAGTAGGAAACTTAATAGGCAGCAGTGATGGGGCCAAGTTGTTGCAGTCCTGTCAACCATGAAGGAGACCTGGCTTGACTTTCTTTGTCCTACCTTTGGCCAGAGGCCCAGCCCAGCTGAGCTCCAGCCATTGAGGGCATTTAAGGAATGAACAAACGACTAGGGGGTGGGGGGGGTGTACTTGCTCTCTCTGTCTCTCTCTCTCTGCCTCTTAAATAAATAAACAAAAACTTTCCACATCTTGTAAAGAGATTTACATCACAGTCAGCAAAGATTCTAGGAGGGTCACAATATCACAGGGCTACCTTACCCTTAAAGTTAAAGCAGCTGTAGACTTGCCCTAACAAAGCTTAACACCAGGTCACAAATGCAAAGCTATCTTCAAGGATCTTAACTACCTGACAAAGTTCCTTTCTTTGAAGAAAGACAAACAAAATCTAATGTTTAGAAAGGTAAATTCACAATGCCTCATCAAAAAAAAAAAAAAAAAAATTTAAAAAAAAAAAACAGCCACGGCAAGAAACAAGAAAACATGACCCATACTCAGAAGATAAGTCATTCAATAAGAGGGAAAATAAAGTGGAACAATGTAATTAACAGATAAGTGCATTAAAACAACTACTATAAATATGCTGAACATGCTCAAGGATTTAAAACAAAAACTGAGTATCATGACAGCCAAAATGGAACATAAATACAAAATTTTTAAAAGAAGCAAATTCAATTTCTAGAGATGAAAAATACACTATCTAAAATTTAAAATATGGGACAGGCATTTGGTGCAGCAGCCTGCAGCCCATGTCCGAGCACCTGAGTTCAAGTCTTGGCTTTGCTTCCCATTCCAGCTTCCTGCTAATGTGTACCCCAGGAGGCAGCAGTGATGGCTCAACTACTTAGAACCCTGCCATGTGATGAACCCAAATGGAGTTCTGTGTCCCTGGCTTCAGCCTGGCTGAGCCTTAGCTGTTGTGCGCATCCAGGGAGTGAATCAGCAGATGGAAGATCTCTCTCTCTCTCTCTCTCTCTCTCTCTCTCTCTCTCTCTTTCTCTCTTTCAATAAATAAATAAATAATTTAGAATTTAAAATTCACAGGATAGGATAAACTTCAGATATGATACTGCAGAAGAAAAAAAATCAGAGACCTTGAAGACACTGTGAAAGAAACTATTCAAACTGGAGCACAGAAGAGGAAAAAAGGACAAAAGGGAAAACGAAAAGACAGAAGGAAGAGCTTTTGTGTCTTCTGACACGGGATCATGCATGGTACTTACGTGTATTGAAAGTCCAAAAGGAGAGAAGAGTAACAGGATGAGAGAAAAAAACTTGGCAGAAATTTTTTGAATTTGATTAAAACTGTAAACTCAATGAATGCCATGCAGGATAAACAAACCACATTACACAAATGCACATCGTTATCAACTTGTTGAAAACTTGTAAACCTGTGGCAACAAGAACTTTACAGTGGCCACAGGACAAGGGAAAATCAAAACAAAACAAACAGAAAAATTGCCTTTTATCACACAATTCATTAAAACTACAATTCTTTAAATCACTTATGCTCATTGCCTTCAGACACACTATAACATTTCAAAAGGAAACTAGTAGAGTTATTATAATTGTAAGTAATGGATTTTGCCACCTCTGTGAAACTCATTTAGTTCAACATAATAAGACTCACAAGTGATCAGATAATGAGTGGAAGTAAGGATATCTGAATGACATTTCTAAATTACACATACTACCAACAGACCATTCACAAATAGCTAATCTGCTTTTTTTTAAAGCAATGTATAACAGTTTTAACACAGTAAAAAGGAACAGATATAACAACTTCAAAGAAAATCTGAGTGACTACCTTACTACTTCTGTTTATAAAACATTTCAAGATTTTTACTACTACTTCTGCTTATAAAACGTTGCAGAGTCCTAATTTAACAAAGAAACTTTGTACTGAGAGTCATTTCTACAACAACAACAAAAGATTTATTTGTTTGGAAGTCAGAGTTACAGAGACAGAGACAGAGAGATCCTCCACCGGCTGGTTCACTCCCTAGATGGCCATAATGGTCAGGGCTGTACGAGGCTGAAGCCAGGAACAGGAGCTTCATCCATGTTTCCCACATGGAAGGCAGAAGCCCAAACACTTGACCATCTTCCACTGCTTTTCCCAGACCATTAGCAGGAAGTAGGATCGGAAGTGGAGCAGCCAGGACAAAAACTGGTACCCACGTGGGATGTCAGCTTTGCAGGTGGGCAGCTTTACCCCTTATGCCACAACACTAGCCCCTATAATGTTCATTTTAAGGGTCATTTGCTATAATCATTGCCAACTAAATACAACAGTACTATGATGATGCTATTTTTAATGAAATAAAAGAGGTACAAAGGGGTTGAGTAATTTTTGCATTTTTTCCAAAATTGGTAAAATATAGTATGTTCAGTAGTTCCATATATCACTTCTTAAATATAAAAATTGTATTAATAGAAAAGCTTATGAATGAACAGCAGGTACATCACAAATTTAATTCAGTGAATCTTTTTAACAAAAAAAAATACACAGAAGATAACAAAAAAAAAAATAAAAAATACACAGAATTAGTTATCTTTTGAACACACCTTAACAGAAAAGCTCAGTATACTTACAAATATTGCCATAATAGTTTTATCCCTTAAGGACCCAAATCAACTTGAAAGGAGGAAATTCAAATCTCTTACCTAATATCTTCTGATAGGAAAGAGCAGTCACTAGCATCGTAACTATACACAATGGACCCAGTGAATTCTAAGAAAGGGAGGTCATCTTCCAAAACACTCTTGCGAGTAGATGCCTTAAGAAAAATTCAAAATGCGCACAAAAAAAAGTCCACATAAATAATAAATACTTATTAGAATAATAACATTCACTGAAGCATTCAACTTAAAGTTCTAAGATTTATCAATAATGCTTTATAGACTAATAAAGTCACAAGGACTATTTAACAAAGACAAAGTCATCTCAATGTAAAATTATTTTTCTTAAGTTTATTTTCAGCTTGTAATCATATTTTAATAAAAAATTAATTTTCTGATAATTATAGCAGTATTCTAGCTATAGTAATGTTTGTTTTTATTTAGATGCAATAGTCTTGCTTTAAAACAGCGAAGACTGGTTGGCAGATCTCAAATCTATAAGGGCTTAAACCAGCTTAATCAAAAAATTCAACAAGTTAACATTTTCTAAATTATTATCTGAGCTGGAACAAACTAGTAGGGTCAAGCACGCAAACCAGGCATCAAAAGGGAAGGTATACATTAAAAATCTTATTTTGTAAATCCAATGAAAATGCATTCCCATTCACCTATTCAGTGACAAGATTCTGGTTCATTCAAACAGCAACTCTGACCTATGCAACGACCAGAAGTTCACAGGTGAGAGCTGACTTGTGCACAGGCACACTGAAACTAAGCTTCCGATCTGAAAGAACACTCAGTGGACAACATACCTTTGTTTCTTCTACAGCGCATCTTTTACTCTCCACAGACATCCATTTGGGAAACTTCCGCTGCTCTGCAGCTGTTTCCAATCTTTTTTCATTCATTTTTAAAATGCCCTGGTTGTAAAAAAAAATTACTTAATGGGAAAATAAAACAATGTTTAAAAGAAAATCCAGAGATAGCCATTTCCATATGACTGAACACCAAACACACATTTCAAATTTTTGTTGTTATTATTATTGCAGAAGCAAAGAGATCTCATCCATTGGTTTTACTCCTCAAATGTCCAAATGCCCATAATGGCCAGGGCTGGGCTGGCAGAAGCCAGGAGTCAGGAATTCAATCCATGTCTCCCACGTGGATGGAAGGGAGCCAATTATTTGAACCATCATCACCTCTGCCCCCTAGGGTCTGCATTAGCAGGAAGATGGAATCAGGAGCAGAGCTGGGTATGGCACCCAGGAAACCATACCCTTCAATGTACAACATGTTAACCAGAGTCTTAACCACCAGGCAAAATGCACACTCAAACACATATATTTAAAGCAAGTTATGGCATTTACATTCCACTTTTGAATGTACCCCTGAAGGTCCCCAAAATGAAACATGATGTCGATGTTAAATAATTAAAGCAACTGTTTAAGATTTAGGAATAGCCTGCTACATTTGATACTATTTAACAATATAAACCCTGAAGAAATTAAGCAATATCCAGACGTATCCACTTTAATTGCTAATTTCCTACACATGAGCCCAAAACTAAGCCTGATCATTTATGGAGCAAAAATTTTAAAAGATTACTTTTTCGAACTTTAATTTTCTATATACCAGTCAATTGCTCTTAGACATTGGGAAGGAAAGTGTTAACAGTAGGTTTGTAACACACTTCTTCCCTACTGGGGAAGGGAAAAAAATGAAAGATCTCAAGCTAGGTTCCTAGCAAACGTGCTAAGACTTCAAACCAGGTGGTCATTTTGTAAACCTGCTAACTAGAAGAAAAACACCAAAGAGTTCCTATCCAGAAGATGTGGTCAGCAAGATATAGCTCAGTTATTTAGACTGTTTATTACAAATAATCCTGAAATTATGGATTTCTAATAGATGGCCAGAAAATGGGGGCACTCAAATAAGCTGTATATGTAAGAGAATACAGGAGTTCCAAACCACAACTTCCTTTGCATAGTGATTTTGCACACATCACCGAAACTAGCCTGCTGATCCAAAGGCATAATATGGCCTAATGCTGGAGAAAGAAATCTTTTTGGAACCTGTTTCTCACAGGTTGGGACTCCTTAAAACAAACAAAAAAAATGTTCCATCTGCACTTGATATCTATAGTCTTTGAACCATTAGCACCGTTTCGTGTTGGCTAAGATCTACCTAAGTAAGATACAGTGAATCAGAATTGACAATACAAATGCTTTATTAACTGTGAAGCATTTTACAAATGTTAGCGGTTATTAAGTTCACATTTGTCACAAATTCAAATACCTAGAGAGAAGCCAAAAATTCATCTCCAACTGTATACATGTTTCTAATCTTAATCTTGAAACATATTTTATAAATCTGGAAAACAAGTTCTTGCTATACTCAGACTAGATCATTACCAGAAAATTGAGGTTTCTGCAAATAACACAAACTATATAAAAATAACTGTAGAGTCTTGGAATTCAATCACACTGCCACAACAGAAATAAACTTCAATAGCTCTTCCCTGCAGTTATCTGTAACACTAAAATCATTTTAATTTGAAATATCTACCTTTTAGATGTAAACAGTCTCTTTTACACACAGAATTCTATCTAGATGCTTTCAGGTGAAGAATTTGAAAGTAAAATGGTGTATAAACCTAACATCTTCATCAAATTTACTTAGATCTTGGGACAGATAAAAAAGCATACAGAAAACTGAAGTTGTGGAATAATTTGCAATAGGGAAATCTTTTAACACACATGTGGGTTTTAATTCTTGATAAGAATCTGGAAGGGATCAAAGTCACAACATAAAAGAATTTTTTTATTTACATATTCAGCTGCTATGGTGTTTGAGTATGTACAACTTTGACACATCTTTTTCAAAAAACACATCTTTTATCATTTTATAGTGTTTCACATAAAATTAAAGGACCTTAAATCCCTTTGAAATAAATAATGCACACATTTTCTAACTTGCTTTGGTTTGGACTTCCCTGAATTCATCTTGCCTATTCATCTACCACTGTATACAACTTTGTAACCTTTATTGCTGTACTAAAGGCTGTTGGGGTTTTTGTTGTTTATTTTTCTGTTTTTTAATTTGAACATGTCTGTCTTTCAGTAGGAAAGCTCATCTGATTCACAGGTAGCATGAAAACATGAGTTCTCCCTTTTACCTAACTTTGATTAATATTTAATTTTGTTTCCTTCAGATTCATCTTTTCCTTTTTCCATTTTTTCTGACTTGGTGAAATTATTATTCATTGCCTTTTATTTCCCACTGATGTCAAAATACAAGGTTTTATGCTATACTCCACTTCTGATACATACTTTTTAATAGTATTGTCTTCAAATCCTATACAGCAACCATAATAGGCGTTGTTAGCATACAGGTAGCAAATTACAAAAGAGGAGCCTTTACTCCAAAACACAGAATACTCGTTTTCACCTCTAACCAGGATTCTAACAATTCAACCTCTTTAAAATGCAAGGATGTGAAAATTCTTTAAATCTAATAACCGGCCAGCATCGCGGCTCACTAGGCTAATCCTCTGCCTGTGGCGCCGGCACCCCGGGTTCTAGTTCCGGTTGGGGCATCGGATTCTATCCCGGTTGCCCCTCTTCCAGTCCAGCACTCTGCTGTGGCCCGGGAGTGCAGTGAAGGATGACCCAGGTCCTTTGGGCCCTGCACCCGCATGGGAGACCAGGAGGAAGCACCTGGCTCCTGGCTTCGGATAAGCGCAGTGTGCCAACCGCAACGCGCCAGCTGTAGCGGCCACTTGGGGGGTGAACCAATGGAAAAAGGAAGACCTTTCTCTCTGTCTCTCTCTCTCACTGTCTAACTATTCTAACATCTTCTCTGTCTCTTTAACAAACATATTAATTATTTCTGATGATATAAGTAAGCTTAGAAGGCAACCGAATATTGTACATCAAGTTATTTCAAAATAATACTAAAACTTTCAGACACACACTGATTTTAATCTAGTAAGACTACTACTAAGTCTCCTTTAGATTCAAATATCACCAGTTAAACTTCTTCTAAACTTTATTGGTTTATTTATTTAAGAAGCAGAGAGACAACAGCGAGAGACAGATCCCATCCCAAATCCCCGAAACAGCTGAAGCGGGGCTGGGCTGAGGCCAAGAGCCAGGAGCCAGGGGTCCAATCCAGTTCTCTCACATGGGCAGCAGGAATCCAATGACTTGGGCCCTCACTGCTGCCTCTCAGGATCTGCATCAGCAGGAAGACAGACTCAGTAGCCAGAGTTATGTAGGGGACCCAGTTCTCACCCGGCACGTACATAAGCTAACTGGCATCTCACTGCTGGGCCAAATGCCCACTCCAAAATCATTGTAACTTCACTTTCCAATGCCGAATTCTGGCTCTGAATTCATAAATCGTTGTCAGTACGTGTTAAAATATCTTCCACATGATCACTGCATTTTTGATTGAGTTAATTCAAATGCTCAAATGTCAGTGACAGATGCCTTTTTTTTTTTGGAGCCAGTAACTGTACTTCAACAAATCCACAGAGTAAGAGTCACTCACATGGAATAATTTAATGTTTGCCTTTTAGCTTAGAAACTTTTCTTTGGATTGTTAACAGACCTCAGTAATGAAAAAGCTAAATGCATGTCTTCCCCTAAGGCTGAAAGAAATTACTGTAGGAGGTCAAATTTGATTAGGCTCATCATTTTTATGACAAACTTTAAAGTAAACTCAAACTACAGGTAATCTTTAATATATAAGCACTTCTCTATGAATAAGACAACACATTACTTTTTTTAGACTAAACGTAATGTCACAATCAGTCTTAAATTTCCACTCTGTCTCATACTATCTTGTATGTTTCAAAATATTTGTCACTTTGAGCATTTTACCCCCAGCTGGTTTTGGAACTTCTTTGCCAAGCAAAAACGTCTTCCAGGTGTTTTTCTTCAAGGCTTCTATACAGTTCTCCTGAGAGCCATAACCTAACCTCTGTGAAGTCACATCTGAAACGAATCCCTCTTCACTCAACTTTGGGATTACTGTTGTCTCTCTGTCACTTGGCAGATCTTCAACATACACTCCCACAGAACAACTGAAAATGGCAGCTTTTCCATTTCTTTTGCCTCACTCGTCACATGGGCAGGGAAAAAAAGTGGGGGGGGGGGTAGCAATCTAGTGGGAAATGTTGGGCTTTATTAATTATGCAACCCTATTAACTAGCTCCTTGAGCTCAATCTGATAACCCCTTTTATCACACCATAAAAATAAATTGTGGTACAACAACACTATGCAGTCATTGAAAACAATGTTCTTGTAACTTATCACTTGGGGAAGAAGGAAAACCAATGTGCGGGCGGGCGGCTGGCTCACTAGGCTAATCCTCCCTTGCGGCGCCGGCACCCCGCGTTCTAGTCCCAGTTGGGGCGCCGGATTCTGTCCCAGTTGCTCCTCTTCCAGTTCAGCTCTCTGCTGTGGCCCGGGAGGGCAGTGGAAGATGGCCCAAGTGCTTGGGCCCTGCACCCCATGGGAGACCAGGAGGAAGCACCTGGCTCCTGGCTTCGGATCGGCGCTGCGCCGGCCGTGGCAGCCATTTCAGGGGTGAACCAACGGAAGGAAGACCTTTCTCTGTCTCTCTCTCACTGTCTAACTCAGCCTGTCAAAAAATTTTAAAAATTAAAAAAAAGAAAACCAATGTGTGTGGTATCTGAAGGTCTGGAGCAGTGTGGGCCAATATGTTATCCATACTCTACTTCACTCTGACAGAGTAGCAATTTCTCAATTTGTCCACTTGAATAATGTCATCTTCTAGACAATGGACAGTCAAGTCTCAAGAGAAAGTTGGCTTGCAATGGATAAGCTCAAAATTTCTTTGTTCCTAAAGTCTCTAACTAAGGTAAAGAAATTAATACCTACTGTTACCATGGTAACTGACTCACCTAATTGCTTGAGGGCTAAAGTATCCCAATCTGTTTGCGAAACACCCTCCCCCCCCCCAAAAAAAAAATAAGCTACTGCTAAATTAAATAGGACATACAGATAACCATTTCAAGTCCAGGAAAAAATTATTAAATCAATGCTTAATATGACATGCGTTAATACTGTTTAATACGGACAAATTTCCACTCAATTCCTAAAATGGTTCAATTCTACTTTGCTCTAAATATATAAAGGCAGATCTGATTAAATATACTGTTATATAAATATGATTGTTTAATGAAAAATGCAAGAATGTTTATAATTACTCTGAAATTTGCTAACAAAATGTCATAAAAGAGTACAGGCAATATTAAGCTATAGTTTCAGTTTCTCACTTTGGACAGTTATATAAATCTTACAAATGCCCACTGAGTTTCACGTTTCTCTGTAGAGCAGTATAAGCATCACTCCACACAAAGGAAAACTAATAACAAAGACTAGCTGACTTTGCAAACGTTAGCAGAGTGTTCGAATATTGAAAATTACACTATGAAGAATCAGAGTGGAAATAAATCTGGACTTGGAGTCAGAAAACGTAAGATCCAATGCTGCTTTGTGGTGAGAAAAATTATCTAAAATTTTGAAGAAACACAGAAAGGACAGTATATCTTTTCATGTCACTTAGGAAAACAACCTCAGCCAAGATTATTTCATTAGGGAATATGCTAATGACTAGCTATTTATTATTATTATTATTATTATTATTTTATTTTGACAGGTAGAGTTAGACAGTGAGAGAGAGAGACAGAGAGAAAGGTCTTCCTTTTTCCGTTGGTTCACCCCCCAAGTGGCCACTACAGCTGGCGCATTGCGGCCGGCGCGCTGCGCTTATCCGAAGCCAGGAGCCAGGTGCTTCCTCCTGGTCTCCCATGCGGGTGCAGGGCCCAAGGACCTAGGCCATCCTCCACTGCACTCCCTGGCCACAGCAGAGTGCTGGACTGGAAGAGGAGCAACCAGGATAGAATCCGGTGCCCCGACCGGGACTAGAACCTGGGGTGCTGGCGCCGCAGGTGGAGGATTAGCCTAGTGAGCCACGGCGCCAGCCTGGCTATTTATTATTAAAGATTTTAAAACTCAGATTCTATGTTTTACAGGCTAAGTCACAAATTTTTGTGTGGCAAAGACACAACTGGATTGTGTCTAGTAGAAAAGACAAACTCTTAGGCTACAGGTTTCACTGCCCACTGTGACAGCTTTGTATCTGACCCAGCAATCTTATTTTAAACTTCTTTATTCAACGTCTGTATAATCTATGTTCCTCTTGAACCAACTTTATCACCCTGCTCACTCCCTCATGAACTGCCAACATAGGATATGTGCATTCTACATCTGCATAAGAATCTGTGCTTAAACTTTTTAGAAAATCAAGAAAATCAATCACTTATTATCCATGTGACTTTAGTCAGGTTACTTTACCTTTCTAAATTTTCATTTCCTCATCTGTAAAAGGAGACTGTGTTCCCATTATTATGTATATTACCTACCTTGGATATTATATTATTTGTCTTGTTGATGATCACAGAGTTACCGTGAAGGTCAGCAGTGACAAATATGATGTCACATCTTTTCAACTGTAGTTACACATGAGCTAGAATACTGATAGGAGTAGTAATTGGCTTTTACTGTTATTTATTTCATTACCTATAGTATCCAGGGATCCCTTCAGAAGGATCAAGAATCCGCAGTACAGATATTTCAAGTTCATACAAATTAGACACTACATATAAATGTTATCAACAGTTAATTAGCACTAAGGGGCGTCATGGATAGAATGTTCTTTAAAATGATAAATTTGAACAGAGAAAAGGAAATGGATTCATTTATCCAACACAGTCCATCATTCTTACTCAACGGACCTGATCCAAGTAGTACTGAATTTCAACACACAAGTGCTTTCTTTCTCTTTAGCTATAATACACGAACTTCATGTGGCAGGTTTCCAACTATAATGTAAATGACAAGATTAATATCCCTGTACTCACCCAATTTTTCATGTGTGTAGAAGGAAACAGAGAAAAGAAATTTCAATACTTGATAAATTACAAGTCTGGATTTAATAGGTACTTCCAAATAATCACACAGAAAGCTTATAAAATCAAAGAAATAAATGATTCAGCATTGAATGTGGTTATCAGTGCCATGATTTTGGTTAAACAGCTTGGGTTTTACCAGCACAATTATTTTACTTTTATCGACAGGCAGCCTCCAATCAAAAATTCTTTCAGGAACCGGCACTGTGTCATAGTGGGTAAGCCTCTGCTTGTGGCGCCAGCATCTTATATGGGCACCAGTTCATGTCCAGGCTGTTCCACTTCCGATCCAGCTTGCTGCTATGGCCTGGGAAAACAGCATATGATGGCCCAAGTCCTTGGGCCCCAGTACCCGTGTGGGAGACCTGGAAGAAGCTCCCAGCTCCTGGTTTTGGATCGGCTCAGCTCTGGCCGTTTCAGCTATTTGGGAGTAAACCAGCAGATTGGACAACTTTTCTCTCTGTCTCTCCCTCTCTCTGTCTGTAACTCTGCCGCTCAAATAAATAAATAAAATCTTTAAAATTTTTTTCAGATTTAATAAACAGTACAATAAAGTTTTTAAATGTTGAGCTTGGTTTGTTTTGATTTGTTATATTACATAATTTCTGAAAATGTGATCCTTGCACATTATCTAAATTTACACGCATACATATTCAGACAACGGGACTTTACAAAGTTCATGGAAAATGTCTGTATCTCTTAATACCATTCTTCCATGAACTTTTTAATCCTACTCAAATACAGACATATACACACAACCTATAATTCATTACATAAGTTACAATTTATAAAATATTCTCTTGCATTGTTTTTGAGAATTTCTTTCTACTTTTCTATGAACTAAGAGAAATAAGGGATGGGGGAAATGATACAGGAACCAAAGAATCCATAACGAAGCACTCACTAAATTCTCTAATTAAAGAGGCTTTCAAGACTTCCAATAATCTATTATCAGATTTCTGCTAATCTTCCTTTTCCTCCAAGCCATGCAAGCAAGCAAACCAGAAAAGCTAAATAAAATCATCTGTTAGCATTTGGTTCAACTACAGCAAGTCCATGCAATTTTTCAAAGTATTCAGATGATTTTTTACAAAGACCTGTTACTTTACAGGTATCTAATAATTTCTGCATAATTGCCAAATATATAGATCACAGCTTTGTATGAACAAAGTCAATAGAAATAAAGTGTGAATAAAACCTAATAAACACAAAAAAATACCATTAAAACGCTAGCAACAGGGGAAGAGGGTAAAAGCCTCTCTCTGCTGTGTCATAGTGAGAAGCTGCAGTGTCCATAAACCAGGAACAAGATTTGACCTGAACTGAAGCCACAACAGTGAAGTGCTTTGTAACTGAACTTCACTATGCAACTGAATAATTCATTCTTTTTAATGAATTTCCTCTGTCCTGTAAGTAGCTATAGCCAGTCAGCTGAAATCAACCATTATAAAATGGGAGACTGCAGAGAAAGTTTTCAAGTAAGTCAATTTAAAACTTGCTTAGGCTGTCTACTTTTCCTTTTATATTTACTACTGCTACTTCATACAGCCTGAGATGAAATCTTATAGGACTCATTATTAAGTGGATTATTAAGGGTGGCCAAGCCAGCATCCATTCAATCCTAGACCCCTCTTCTTTTTTTTTTTTTTTTTTTTTTTGACAGACAGAGTGGATAGTGAGAGAGAGAGACAGAGAGAAAGGTCTTCCTTTTTGCCGTTGGTTCACCCTCCAATGGCTGCTGCGGCCGGCGCATCGTGCTGATCCAAAGCCAGGAGCCAGGTGCTTCTCCTGGTCTCCCATGCGGGTGCAGGGCCCAAGGACTTAGGCCATCCTCCACTGCCTTCCCGGGACATTGCAGAGAGCTGGCCTGGAAGAGGGGCAACCGGGATAGAATCCGGCGCCCCAACTGGGACTAGAACCCGGTGTGCCAGCGCCGCAAGGCGGAGGATTAGCCTGTTAAGCCACGGCGCCGGCCTAGACCCTTCTTCTACAACACGAAGTAATTTAATTTCCGTAACAATCAGCTACCAATAAAGCCAATGTGCTTTAGGGAAACTGCCCCACTTGGTCCCATGGTAGCCCCATCAGGTCCAAAAGTAATCCCATTCCCCTTGCCACAGTGACGACTCAGACCTCAGGTCCAAGGGCAAGTATTCCCCTGGCTTTGATTAAAGAATAAAAGCTACAGGTTTGTTTGTTTGTTTGTTTGTTTTTAAGATTTATTTGTTTTATTTGAAAAGTTGCAGAGAGAGGAGAAGAAACAGAGAGAAAGAGAGCTTCCATCTGTGTTGGTTCACTCCCCAAATGTCCCCAACAAGCCAGGAGCCAGGAGCTCCCCCACTGGCCATCTTCTTCGGCTTTCCCAGGAACATTAGCAGGGAGCTGGATCGGAAGCAGAGAAGCCAGGACACAAATTTGCGTCAATATGGGATGCTGGCATCCTGGGCTACGCCACAACGCCCACCCTAAAAAATCTGATTTAATTCAGGCCAATGAGATACAACATGGGTTTTGGGGAGGATTTCTGAGAACAATACTGTCCTTGTTCCTATAAGAAAACTACCAGGGCCAGTGCTGTGGCTTAGCAGGTAAAGCTGCCGCTTGCACTGCCTACATCCCATATCGACAACAGTTAGAGTCCCGGCTGCTCCCCCTCGATCCAGCTCCCTGCTGGTGTGCCTGGGAAGGCAGTGGACGACGGCCCAAGTGTTTGGGCCCCTGCACCTACACAGGAGTCCTAGAGGAAGCTCCAAGCTCCTGGCTTCCGGTCGGCTCAGCACCAGCCGTTGTGGCCATTTCAGGAGTGGACTAACAGATAGAAGATTCTTTCTCTCTCTCTCTCTCTCTCTCTCTCTGCATCTGCCTCTGTAATTCTGCTTTTCAAATAAATACATAAATTTAAAAAAAAAAAAAAGCAAAGAAAGAAAACCACCAGAAAAACACCTTCCACTTGAGATTGTGATGCCCAGAACTTCCATAGCCTTTTGCCACCATAATGAAAGTCAGCTTGTGCACAAAGCCAACACACAGAAGAAAGCAGAAATGAGAAATGGAGCGACAGCCAATGCACTAAAGCAGCCTGAACTCAGCCTATTTTGACCTTCAAGGCATACTAAATGGTAAGCTTCCTTATTTTTTAAGCCTGTTTGAATCAAGTTTTCCGCACCTGCACTCTGACACACAAACACAACTGTAAATATATATATAACTGTGTAGTCAAACCCTTTCTTTAATCTCTTACTTTAAGAAAATTGTTTTGGATTTAAAAAATAGTCACAACAAAGCATACAGAACCAAAAGTTTCCTTATTTCATAAGTAGAAAACTTAAACTTTTTAGGATCAGAGTAAGAATCGAAATAACCTTTCAGCAATAATTTAACAAAATTATAACTTATCTAAATCAGAGTGACGTTTAAGTTTAGATTAAAAACTCTTCATTGGGTAGAAATTCAGCACAGGCAGGTAGAAACCAAAATGCATAAGGTTTATAACAAAATCAACTTAAAGTGTGAGAAGAAAATGGAAAGATAAAAAGACTGGGTGAAAAAGACATTGGAAAATTCATACACAATCCTGTATGCAATCCTGTAGGCAACTATAAGTGCAGATTCTCACAAGAACATCAACTACAGACTCCTAAGACAGGGTGAGTTTATATTCATGTAACATAAGAAGGAAGGAAGATCAGCAATTTTATTACTGTGTACCTTCTGAAAGGAAGAATGTTATCCTCCAGGCCAATAACTTTTCCACCGTACTGGAGTGACTGCACTGTATGAATGTGCAGCAAACACACATTAGATACCAATAGGTGATGACTCATGTTTCACACCAGATTTACAGGAGGGCTGCCCAGCTCTGATAAGTTTTTGGTTTTTTGTTTGTTTGTTTGTTTTGTTGTTGTTGTTGTTTTTCCTGATGGCTCCTTTTATTCCTACCACAAACTAAGAACCAATACCTCTAACCTTCTGGGTTTCCAGGGGAGCTAAAGAACAAGTGACTCTCCACCACAGGTGAGACACACTGACTCAAAACCTTTAATGTATTAACTAAATCAATACACTCTAGGAGCAATACCAAGAAAAAATGTCAGCAAAATTTTTCATCAAACCTCACACATTTATATTAAAGTTCACCGGGAAAAGAAAATGCTCAAGAGCAGCACTTTAAAAAATGACTAAATGAAACGAGTAAGGGAAAACACCTTCCTAAATGTGAAATAGAACAAAACCAAAGTAATTCAAGAAGTGTGTAATTGGTGTAAGAATAGAGAAATAAAGCAATGGAACAAAACATACCATGTCCAATCCTATATGTAGAAAACCCTAAAGATTCCATTAAAAAAAAGTTAGAATAAACAAATTCAGTAAATCAGAAAACAAAATGCATACAGAAACATGAGTTCCATTTCTTTACACCAATAACTTTCTACCCAAAAATGAAATCAAGAAAACAATCTCATTTATGATCAAAAAGAATAAAATACTAAGGAATAAATTTAAGAAAATGAAAAAAAATCCATACATGTAGAACGATGAGAGAATTGGAAAATGACAGTGATAAATTTTAAAAATCACACGTGGATGTATTACAATAACTAATATTATTAAAACGTCCACACTACCCAAAGCAATATACAGATGCAACAGAATTACTAGCAAAATTCCATGGGGCCAGAGTAGTGGTGCAGCGGGTTAAGCGGCTGCTTGAAATGCCAGCATCCTACATACAAGTGCCAGTTCATGTCCCAGCTGCTTCCTTGCAATTCACTTCCCTGCTAATGGCCTGCGAAAGCAATAGAAGACAGCCCAAGTGGGCTCCTGCACCCACAAGGGAGACTGGGAAGAAGCTCCTGGCTTAGGATCTGCCCAAACCTGATCATTGCAGCCATTTGGGGAGTGAACCACCAGATGGAAGGCCTTTCTGTCCTCTCTCCCTCTTTCTGTCTGTAACTCTGACTCTCAAATAAAAATAAATAAAAACTTTAAAAAATAAAATAAAATTTAACAGACACAAAAAACTCAACTCAAAATAGATTAAACATAAGACCTAAAACTAAATTTTCTAGAAGAAAACCAAGAGGGAAAACTTCTTTATACTGGCCTTGGCTATCATTTTTTGGATATCACACCAAAAGCTCAAGCAACAAAAGCAATAAAGAAGTGGGGCTACCTCAGACAAAAAGCTTCTGTAAAGTAAAGGAACCAATCAACAAAATTAAAAGGCAGTTTACAGATTGGGTGGAAATACTTACAAAATAGATATCAGATAAGGGGTTACTACGCAGAATTCATAAAGAACTCCCACCACTCAAAAGCAAAAACTAAAACAGACTAAAAGTGGGCAAAGGAGGGCAGGTGTTAGGCACACTGGTTGAGACAGCATGTTGGGACACCCACATCTTGTGTGGGACTGCCTGGGTTCAAGTCTTGGCGTGGCTCCTGATTTCAGCTTTCTGTTAATGTCCTTCCCAGGAGGCCACAAATGACAGCTCCAGTGGCTGAGTCCCTGCCACCATATGGCAGATTTAATTATCAGCTCCTGGTTTGGGCCTGGATTATGGCATTTGGGGAGTGAATCTGCAGACAGAAGATCAATATTTCTCTCTCTTTGTCTCTCTTTCTCTCTGTGTGTGTATCTCTCTCTCCCCTCCCCTCTCCCTCTATTCAAACAAATAAAACAAAAATTTGATAAATAAATACAAAGTAGGTAAATGATCTGAACAGATTTTTCCAAAGACATAAAAACTGCCAGGAAGCACATGAAAAGGTGTTCAGTATCACCAATCATTATGAAAAACGCATATCAGGGGCCGATGCTGCAGTGTAGCGGGTAAAGCCGCCACCTGCAATGCTGGCATCCCATATGGGCGTCAGTTGGAGTCCCAGCTGCTCCACTTCTGATCCAGCTCTCTGCTGTGGCCTGGGGAAACAGCAGAGGATGGCCCAAGTCCTTGGTCCCCTGCACCTGTGTGGGAGACCCAGAGGAAGCTCCTGGCTCCTGGCTTTGGATCAGCACAGCTCCAGCCATTGCAGCCATTTGGGGAGTGAACCAACAGATGGAAGAACTCTCTCTCTCCCTCTCTGCCTCTCCTTCTCTCTGTAACTCTACCTTTCAAATAAATAAATAAAAAAAAATCTTAAAAAAAAAAGAAAGAAAAATACAAATCAAAACCAAAATGAGGTATTTCTTCACAACTGATAGACTGGCTAAGGAAACCTTTGTACATTGCTGGTAAGAACTTAAACTAGTACAACCGAATATAAATTATACTGTGTGGATAACAGTATGGAGGTTCCTCAGATAATTAAAACTACAGCCACCAGAAATGGGCATTTAACCTAGTGGTGAAGATACGAGTTAAGATGCCCAGATCCCAATACACAGCAGACTCATAGAATGACAGATATCCTAAACAGCACTCTGGCCTCAGAATCAGCCCTTAAGGCATTTGGATCTGGCTAAAAAGCCCATGAGAGTATTTCAGGCATGGAAAGCCAAGACACTGTGGCAAAAAAGGACCTAAACGAAATATCTCTGTGAGTGAGATCCCAGTGGAAAGAACAGGCCATCAAAGAAGGAGGTACCTTTCTCTGAAGGGAGGAGAGAACTTCCACTTTGATTATGACCTTGTCTAAATAAGATCGGAGTTGGCGAACTCAAGAGGCTTCCATAGCCTTGGCAACTCATGACAAGAGCCTAGGGTGATTACTGACACCATAATTAAGAGTGTCAATTGTTAAATCAACAACAGGAGTCACTGTGCACTTACCCCCCCATGTAGGATCTCTGTCCTTAATGTGTTGTACAATGTGAATTAATGCTATAACTAGTACTCAAACAGTACTTTATACTTTGTGTTTCTGTGTGGGTGCAAACTGTTGAAATCTTTACTTAGTATATACTAAGTTGATCTTCTGTATATAAAAATAATTGAAAATGAATCTTGATGTGAATGGGATGGGAGAAGGAGTGGGAGATGGGATCGTTGCGGATGGGAGGGAGGTTATGGGGGGAAAAGCCGCTATAATCCAAGTTATACTTTGGAAATTTATATTTATTAAACAAAAGCTAAAAAAAAAAGAAAGAAAGATACCCAGATCCCTTATCACAGTGCCTGGGTTCAATGCTCCTGACTCCAGCTTCCTGTTAATGCAGACCCTGGGAGGCAACGGTCATGGCTCTAGTGATTGGACTGCCATCCACATGGCAGATCCAGATTGAGTCCCTGGCTCCCTGCTTCAGCTCAGCCCAGTCCTGGCCATTGTGGACATGTGGAAAGTGAACCAGCATATATAAAATAGCATATAAAATAGCATACAGGATTGCATTCAGGCTGTCTCTCCCTGCCTCTCAAATTAAAAATATCAATAAATAATAAACTACCATATGATCCAGCATTTCTGCTAGATACATACACAAAGGAAATGAAATCTGTACCATGCAGAATTATCTGGGCTCCCATGTTTACTACAGCATTTTTGTCACAGCCAAGACATGGAAACATTCCATCAAGAGACGAATGGATAAAGAAATCATGGAATATATAGTCAATGGAATATTACTCAGCCTTAAACAAGAGAGGAAACACTATCATTTGCAGCAACATGGATGAGCCTGGAGGACATTATGCTAAGTGAAATAAACCAGACACAGAAAGTAAAATACTGTATGATATCACTTATATGTGTAATTTCTTAAAACCAAAGACATAAAAATATACAATAGGTGGGGGTGGGTAAGAAATGGGGAAAAGTCGGTCAAAGGATACAAAGTTACAGTTATATATGATGGGTAAAACTCTTGAGATGTAACATATAGCATGAGGGTAATAACAATGTGTTATTTACCGAAAATTTACAATAAAGTAGATTTTAGATACTCTGCTTTTCCACTACTTGCAGCTGAAAATGTCTGTGTTGACAGGCTGGGATATCTACACCTAGTACTGTTTGTAATCTGATTTTCCAGACTGCACAGAATTCTATCTTCTTTATCAAATTTATTTAACTATTTCCTATTGATAACTCTTAGGCTGTTTCTAATCTTAAAACAAATAATGTTGACTTTAAACCCTTTCGTGTTTATGAATACCTTTATGCATTCTTATTATTTCTAAAGGATAGATTCCTGCATGTAAAATTATGAGGTCAAAGAGTACTCTTAATTCTCTGCCTGCCTTCTCACCAATAAGTTATTCAAAATGGTTTGCTAATCAAAAGGTAAGACAAGCCAAAGAAGCAGCCTGCCAAGCGAAACTTCTACAGTACTTTGCTTAAAATAAACCCTGGGTGAAGGATTTCAAACCTACAACTAAGCAAAAAAGTTTAAGTCTCTACTACTCCTACAAGAAACTTTAATCACAGAACAGAAGTTCAGGAAGGGCATATGGGGTGACCACGAGTTGCACTATAGCCATATGTAAATCATAACCTAATTTCCCAGTGCTAGATATGAATCAAATTGATGGCATTTGATTGGGTTGTTAATGGATCACCATCATCATTACCATCACCATCAATATAACAGCCAATTTTTTCTATGTCCTGCCCTCTGCCTCCACCCAACTTGTCACAAGCACCAATGCATAATATTGAAGATTATGCCTCCCAGTTTTCTGACTAGCTCTCCGCTAGTGATTTTTTTTTTTTTTATTTGACAGATAGAGTTAGACAGTGAGAGAGAGAGAGACAGAGAGAAAGGTCTTCCTTCCGTGGGTTCACCCCCCAAATGGCCACCACAGCCAGCACTGCGCTGATCTGAAGCCAGGAGCCAGGTGCTTCTCCTGGTCTCCCATGCGGGTGCAGGGCACAAGCACTTGGGCCATCCTCCACTGCCTTCCTGGGCCACAGCAGAGAGCTGGACTGGAAAAGGAGCAACTGGGACTAGAACCCGGCACCCATATGGGATGCCGGCGCCGCAGGTGGAGGACCAACCAAGTGAACCATGGCACCGGCCCCCCACTAGTGCTCTTGCCTGCACTCTGCTCCACTCCTGACAAAGACAACATGTCATTACCAATGATGGAATTTTTCCATTATCTCAATTCCATCCATCCAATTCTCTCACCATCACCCCCTATTTTTCTAGCTCATTCTGTCTAGAAACTCAATTCTAGTAATCTTTTGACCTGACTAGGACCTTATAATCTAATAGTCCTACTACCGATTCATAATCCTCCATCCCTTGTTTCTCCCCTTGACCAGCTGAAATTCTAAGGTTATAACCACCTCACTGCACACCCCAGTGACTTCACTGCCCATCTCTAACTTCATTACTACGCCATCAGCAAGCCTATGCAGATCTCCTGGCAGATCTTAGAACCTCTCAGCCTCCAAAGTCATGGAGGATAATCACAATTCCTTATAATAAATCTCTTTATATAAATACAACACAGATACAGCTTTCCTACTGGTTTTGTTTCTCTGGAGAACACTGATTAATACAACCTCTTTCTTTTCCATAAATATGGTTGAACTCCACAGTCCAGCCCCTCCATGTGTACACTAGATTCCATATCCCTCCTCCTTAAGAACGTTTTTCTGCCTGTCTCTTGAATCCTAAATTTTTTTATTCTCTACTAGTCTATCAGAAAAGTCTCACCAGTACATAAGAATACTGCAAATTCACCCAAACATAAAAAGAAAGCCTTAACTCTTGGCAAACTGCTCCATTACTCTTCTCCTTTCACAGAAAAATTACTCAAAAGAGCCAACTACACTAGCATTTCCATTTCCACTCCTTCAATTTTTCTCTTTAAAAAAAAAAAAAGATTTTATTGATTTACTTTGAGAGGTAGAGTTACAGACAGAGGGAGAGACAGAAAGGTCTTCCATCCTCTGGTTCGTTCCCCAGTGGCAGCAACGGCTGGTGCTCTGTGGATCCAAAGCGAGGAGCCAGGAGCTGAATCCCTTGGGTGCAGGGGCCCAAGGACTTGGGCCGTCTTCTACTGCTTTCCCAGGCCATAGCAGAGCTGGAGAAGAGGAGGAGCAGCCAGGACCTAGAACCGGCACCCACATAGGATGCCGGTGCTACAGGCCCACTGCACCACAGCAACGGCCCCTCAATTGTCTCTTAAGCCTGCTTTAACCACTCCATTTTGCCAAAAGTGCCCATGTTAAGGTGACCGAGGACCTTTATGTTGCCAAATCCTATTCCAATTCTCAATTCTCACTTGGCTCAATGCACCAGCAGCAAATGACACAATTAATCACACCTACCTTCTTGAAACACTTTTATTGCACTTCTGTGATAACTCTTGTTCTCAATCTACATAGATAAGAATTCCTTCTCAGTACCCTTTGCCAGTTTAGTCCATCCCTAAGGAACTGAGAGTCCCGGGAACTTGACCACTTCAATGCAGTCTTTTTCCATTATTAACCCGAGACAAATGGATGCTCTTTCAAAATTGTTTAAGATTAGGAAACAAAAAAGAAGTCAGAAGGAGATAAACCAGGACCAATTAAGGTGGATCTCTAATGGTTACCCATCAAAATCCTCACAAAATTGCCCTTGTTTGAGAAGAGGAATGAGCGGGAGCATTGTCATGCTGGAGAAACAATCTCCAGGGAAGATTTCCTGAGCATGTTTCTGCTAGAGCTTTGGTTAACTTTATCAAGACACGCTCATAACAAGCAGATGTTATCATTCTATGACCCTTCAGAAACAAGACAAGCAAAATACCCTGAGCACCCATGATCTTTACTCTCCACCAATCCACTTTTGCTTTTTTTTTTTTTTTTTTTTTTGACAGGCAGAGTGGACAGTGTGAGAGAGAGATACAGAGAGAAAGGTCTTCCTTTTCCATTGGTTCACCCTCTAATGGCCACTGCGGCCAGTGCACTGCAGCTGGCACACCGCACAGATCAGAAGTCAAGAGCCAGGTGCTTCTCCTGGTCCCCCATGCAGGTGCAGGGCCCAAGCACTTGGGCCACCCTCTACTGCACTCCCGGGCCACAGCAGAGAGCTGGACTGGAAGAGGGGCAACCGGTACAGAATCCAGCGCCCCAACCAGGACTAGAACCTGGTGTGCTGGCGCCGCAGGCGGAGGATTAGCCTAGTGAGCCGCGGCGCTGGCCCACTTTTGCTTTCACGCAACCACTTCCACCTCTCAGTAGCCATTGTGTCTTCTGTCTTCAGGATCACACAGGTAAAGCCATATTTCACCTCCTGTTATAATTCTCCCAAGAAATGCTTCAGGATCTCAATCCCACTTGTTTAAAATTTCCACTGAAGGGTCCGCTCTTGTTTGCAGTTGTTCTGAGCACAACAGTTTTGTGCCCATCAAGCAGAAAGTTCGCTCTACTTTAGCTTTTCAGTCATAATTGCGTAAGTTGAGCCCCTTGAGATGTTTCCACTGTGGATCATCGATCCTCTTCAATGAGGGTATGACAGACATTAATTTTTTTCCTCGCCAACTGATGTGGATAATTTTGCCACTATCTTTGACACTGTCATCCCTTCTTTAAAAAAATTATTTATTTATTTATTTATTTATTTATTTATTATTTATGCAGAGTTACAGACAGAAAGAGGGAAAGACAGATAGCAAGGTCTTCCATCCACCGGTTCACTCCCCAAATGGCTGCAACAGCTGGAACTGAGCTGATCTAAAGCCAGGAGCCAGGAGCCACTGCCAGGTCTCCCAGACAGGTGCAGGGGCCAAGCACTCCAGCCATCCTCCACTGCTTTCCTAGGCCATAAGCAGAGAGCTGGATTGGAAGAGGTAAAGCTGGGACACAGACCAGTGCCCATAGGGATGCCTGCACTGCAGGTGGAGGCCAAGCCCACTATGCCACTGCGCTGGCCCCTGTCATCCCTTCTTAAAACAAGTTATGTGTTTGTAAACCACTGATTTCTTTGGGGTGCTGTGTCTGCAAAGTTTTCCTAAGACATCAGTAATTTCATCAATCTCCCACCCAAGCTTCTGGATGTTTTTCTTGCTTTCCTCGTAGCAGAATGCATGTTGCTCTTATAAAGGCTCTTTTTCAAACTGATGTCTTATTCTTCCAAACTCCTCAAACAAGATCCCAGACACATTATAACAAGTTAATTTTTGTGCAAAAATAAATGAAATCTGTTCATAGTGTTTTCACAGTATCACTTCCCATGAAACATTTCTGATTGAAAGGCAGAGATAGGGAGAGTTCCTATCAGCTGGTTCACTCCCGAAATGCCTGCAATGGCCGAGCCTCAACTAGGCCAAAGCCAGGAGCCAGAACTCAGTCCAGGTCTCCCATATGAGTGGTAGGGACCCAACTACTCGAGGCATCACCTGCTGTCTTGCAGAACGTGCATTAGCAGGAAGCTAGAATCAGCAGCTGAGGCAGGAACCGAATCCAGGCACTCTGATATGGGATGCAGGCATATTAATGGCCAGGCCAAATTCCTGCTCCTTCATGAACTTTTCAGAAGACCTCTCAAATAGATGAATGGAAAAGAACTGACATTCCACAACTAAAACAGGCATTTATGGCCAGATTATTTTTTTTAGCCAAAGCTACCAAGTCCATTCAATGGCAAAGGGATGGGCTCTTCAACAGATGGTGCTGGGTCAACTGAATTTCCACATGCAAAAGAGTGACACTATGCCCTACAAAGTCCATATAACAGAACAACGACTCCAATATAAGCATTAAAGCCATAAAACATAGAGGAAAATCTTCATGACTCTGGATTTGGGAATGAATTCATAGATATGACACCAAAAGAAAAAATAAAGTGGACTGCATAAAAATTAAAAATTTTATGAATCAAAGAATATCAAAAAGTGAAAAAATCAGAGGAGAAATTACTTGCAAATCATACATGTGATAATGATTTAATATTCAAAATATATAATAGTCTCCTATTAGTCAACAACAGAGAGCCGGGCAACTCAAAAAATGGGCAGAAGATTGAATAGACAGCTCCCCAGGAAAGATATACAAACATCCGGTAAGCACGTGAAAAGATCCTCAACATCATTTGTCATTAAGGAAATGCAAATCGAAACCACAATAAGATACCACTTCACCACTCACTAGAATTAGTACCATCAAAACAAAAAAGTAAGTTTGGCGAGAGAGTGGCAAAAGTGGAACACCTATATATTACCACTGTGGAAAACAACCTGGCAGTCTCTCAAAAAGCTAAACAAAAAGCTTACCACATGATTCAGCAAGACCACTCCTACAAGTGAAACCAGATACTTGTATACCAAGGTTCATCACACCATTATTCATGACAACCAAATAATGCAACAGTCCCAAGTGTCCATAAACACACGAATAGATAAAATATTATGTGTCTACACACACACACACACACACAAACATTACTCAGTCATACAAAGATCAAGTTATGATACGTGCCACACAAAGAGAGACCTTGAAAACAGTATGCCAAGTGAGGCTTGCCAGATACAAAATATATACTAATGATTCCATTTATATGAAATATCCAGAATACACACATTTGTAAAGAAAATATATTTGAGGTTACCATCTGGGTAGAGGAGGCAATGGGGAGTTGCTGCCTTGTTTTGTTTGAGATAATGAAGTTCTAGAAATAGTAGTGATGATTGCACAACACAGTGAGGGTAATTGTCACCAAACCATACATTTAAAAACGGGTAAGGGGGCTGGCACTGTGGTGTAGTAGGTAAAGTCACCGCCTGCAGTGCTGGCATCCCATATGGGTACCGGTTCGAGTCCCGGCTGCTGTGGGGAATCCCACAGGAATCCAAAAAGAGTTACAAATCACCACTAAGCCAATAAATAAAATCCAAAGTGGAGCCCCACGTTTTCACTTTCAGTGCTTAGCATAAGTAACTCCATCTTGCTGGGCACTGGAGTTGAAAGCGTATGACGACATACACAAACATCTGCCACTGTACAGACAGGCCAGTGGTGACATGCTGCGCAAGATTATCTATATGGTGGCAGGTGCATCTGCATATAAGGCATCTGCCCCTGTGTGGACAAGCTTCAACAGCATTACAACGTGCGCTAATATGCTACTATGCTTCTTGGCAAATACACAGACAGACCTCTGCAACCTAGATGATAAAAAATACGAATACATGATTGGTGACACCTATTGACCTCACCTACTGACACATGATTGGTGACACCTATGGACCTCACCTATTAACTGATACACGATTGGTGACACCCAATAACCTCACCCACTACAGAAAGTGAATAAAAAGCAAGCCTCACAGATGCTCTTCATCCTTTCGGGAAACCATGGCTCATTGCGAGTGATGGCCAAGTGGATCTGCCACATCTTGCAAGGACTCTGCTCGATTCTCTGCTGGACGCGACCTCGCCTAGACGACTAGCCGCTGCTGGAGCCGACATCAAAGCCAGACCCAACTCCTACATCTCTGCATTCGACCTGGAGGGCGACTACGACTTCTTACCTCCATCTCAGAATTCTGAGCCTACTGCTCGGAGTGCCAGTCATTCCACAACTACTGCCCGTATGTGGCTGATCAGAGACCCTGTCTCTCGGAGTGGTAATGGGGAATAACGGACTCTGGACTTTTAGCTTTCACTTTTGTGACCGTGATCCAAACCTTGCAAGAGGAGCTTTTATGAGATTAGCCATGTGTGACTAGAGTGATTATGCTTTCTATGCTTTACACATATTATCATTGCTGGATATTATATGAGATTGTTCTACTCCTAGATGTGTGTTGACCTGTGGACTAATAATATATTGAGTGGTACTGATTAATAAATTATATTGAAAAGGCCATTAAGATTCTTCCCCATGCTCCAACACGTCGCGTCAGCCTTGTCAAGCTGCGTTACAAGTGGTGCTTGCAACAGCTTCTCCACTTCCGATCCAGCTCTCGGCTGTGGCCTGGGAAAGCAGTAGAAGATGGCCCAAGTCCTTGGGCCCCTGCACCCATGTGGGAGACCCGGAGGAAGTTCCTGGTTCCTGGCTTCGGATCTGCGCAGCTCCATCCGTTGCAGCCAATTGGGGAGTGAACCAGTGGATGGAAGATCTCTCTCTCTCTGCCTCTCCTTCTCTCTCTGTTTAACTCCACCAAATAAATAAATAAATCTTAAAAATAAATAAAAATTTTGTGTTATGCATATTTTACAATTTGTAAAAAAAAGGAAAAAAAATCATTCATATCCTGTTGTTTGTTTCACAACTCTCCCATCAGCTCCTGAGAGTAAAATACCCCATCCGACATATATTTCTTTGGCATACTGGTTACAAAATTGCACACTTCTGCAGACCCAAGGATGGCGGCAAAGGCTGCCCTATTATAAAAGAAACAGACATCTATGAAGGAAATCTACATTAGCGATGGAAACAGCCAAAGGATGTAGAGACTGGGGGTCTAACTCCTGGCCAGATGGTCATTCCCTGGGAGACTTCAGCCACCTAACAAAACAACCTTTGCCTCACTGTGTACCTTCTCTATAACCTGAAGCCACCTCCCCTCACAAGCACAGGAAGCCCCTATGCCTTTGTTGAGGGCTATTTAAGTACCTACCATCTAACCTTCCTTTGAGTCTCATTCTTTGTGTATGGCTCTTGTGTTTTTTCACATTAATAAATGTTAGGATTTTTTTCCCATCTATTAAGTTGTCTATTGTCGGGTTATTTCAAAGACTAAAGCTCCCAAAATTTCAAAGGGGAAAAAAAGATTAAATTTAAAACTTCCCTAAAGTTTCCATTCCCTCAGAATGTACAAAATACACTATGCCCTACATAATCTGTCCCTGTTTTTCCGGTCTGACTTAATCTCCTATTATACTTCCCCTATTAGCTTACTGGCCTCCTAGGCTGCTCTTTGAATAAAACCAAGCACGGCTCCCATGATGCCTTTGCACATTCATTCTTTCCAGATAAGATGCATCCCAGAATCACCTGAATTTGATGCCCAGCTCTGATGCGATGCCCAGCTCCGAGTTCCAGCTTCCTGCTAACGCACACCCTGGGAGGCAGCAGGTGATGACTGAAGTAACTGGGCACCTGTCACCCATGCAGAAGACCTGGATGTTGTTCCATGCTCCTGGCTTTGCCCAGGCCCAGCCATTGTGGGCATTTGCAGGAGTACTCTGTCTGTCTGTCTGTCTGTCTCTCTCTCTCTCTACCTCTCTGCCTCTCAAAACTAATTAACTTGGGTTTTTTTTTATTCCATTTTCAGTAAGTCCTCCCCTGACTGCCTATTGTAAAACTGTGCTCCCTACCCACGTGCACCTTTCAACTCTCTTTTCTATAGCAGTCTCTATAGGATTTGCACCTGTGACAAATGACATATTTGATTTTTTTTTTTTTTTTTTGCCTCTTTCCACCCAAATGTGAGCTCCGAGAGCAAAAAAGATTTTGGACTGTGTTGTTCATTATTGGTATCCCTAGTGCAAGAGCAGGGCTCAATTAATACTTGTTGAGTTCATAAAGGGAGATCGCACTTAAATGATGTCAAAATCTGAATTGTCCCACCCATCCTGACCTCCAACCCCCTAAAAACTAACATACCAAACTACACGTAGTTGAAGCATGCTGCCAAAGGTTCCTAAATTAAGCTCCTAAGGACTTTATCACCCTCTTCCATAGGGAGCAGTATTTCTCCACATCAAACCAATCAACAAAGCTCGTATGAAACCTGAAAATAAAAAGTTACTGAAGTCTGCACGACTGGAACTCAAGACATCCAACAGAACTTTGTAAACCACAAACGGCCAACGCCTTCCCTCGGCTGCACGGTGCAACCCGAGGCGGCTCAGTTTCTGCACCAGCAAAGGCCGCCTCCGCAGGACAGAACGCCCGGGGCCGCAAGGGGCGGGGAGCACCCAGGCCAGCCGGCTGCCCGGCACCCTTCTCCCAGGCGCTCCGGTGGGCGAGCTCTGAGGGAGAACGTCCCTTTGTAAGGGGTCCCCCTAAAAGCAGCGCTGAGGCCTACAGGGACAGCTCAGCCCCAGGGGACGGAGGACACGTTACCCTGAGAAGAGCCAGGTCAACGGGACTTCTCCTTCAGCGGGAAGGCTCGTGGGGCGCCACGACACCAAGGCCTGCAACCCGGGCATCCAGGACAGCCGCCCACCCTACACACTTTATTCCCGCGCTGCAGAAGGAACGGCACGGCGTCACCGGCGCGCACACCACGCACCAGCTCTGGGAGACCAGCCCGCCCACCCTGGGCGCCCCGGGGCCACGCCCCTCCGGCCCGGGCCACGCCCCGTCCGGCCGCCCCTCGCTAGTCGCCGCAGCCGGTGCCGCGGAGGCCGGCGCGGCGCGGCACGCATGCGCACAGGCCGTCGCTGCCGCTGAGCACTTCGGGAAGTGTAGTCTCCGCGCGGGTGCCCGCGGGCCGCCCGGAGCCCTGCATCCCGGCGGAACGTGGAGAAGTCAGAGCACTCCCGGCACCCGGCCCTTCCTGCCATCTTCACCTCTGTCCGGTCACCGCTCAGTCCCTCACGCACGCACACCGTCCCCACGCGCTCGGCTGCGGCGGGGGGCGCGCCCAGGAGGAGCGCCCGAGACCCCCTCTTCCCCTCAGCAGCGAGTGCGCGGGGGAGAGGCGGGGTCCGCCGCCCGCCCCGCGCCGCGCCGCCCCCCTCCCCGCCTCCTCTCCGCGCGCGGCGGGCGTCGGGCCGGGGCCGGACTCGAGGCGGCGGCGGCCGCAGGAGGGGCGGCGGCGGTGGGCGCCGCGGGCGATGCCTCTGCCCGGCTGCTCCGGCGGGGGGCAGAGCGAGCGGCGGCGGCGCGGGAGGAGGCGGGGGGCGGCGGCTGCGGCGGCGGCTGCAGCAGAGGGGCCGAGAGCTGGCGGCGGCGGTGGTCGTGAAGGGCATCGGCGGCGGCGGCGGTGATGGCACCGACGATGTGAGTGCCTGCTGGCGTGGGGAGCCCCCGGGGGGGCCGCCGAGCCTGAGGAGGCGGGCGGTCGTCCGGCGGCCGCGGGAGCGGGCGGACGGGGACGGCCGAGGGATGAGGTGTGCAGGCGGGAGCCGCGGCCGCCGCGCGTCCGGCAGAGGCCAGCGCCGGAGCCGGGCCGGTGCGAGGGGGCCCGGGCGGCGGCGGGGGCGGCGCAGGCCGAGGGGCGCCCGCGATTGTTCTCAACCCCCTCCCCCACCCCACCCCGTGTGTCTGTTTGTCGCCTGCAGCTGAAGATGGAAAGAGCCAGGCGGAGGGGAGGCGGCGGCCGCGGCCGCGGCGGCAAGCATGTAGGGGGCTCTGGCCTAAGCAAGAGTAGACTCTATCCCCAGGCCCAGCACTCCCACTACCCCCACTACGCCGCGGCGGCCACCCCCAGTCAGGCCGAAATCCAGGAGCTGGCCTCCAAGCGAGTGGACATCCAGAAGAAGAGGTTTTACCTCGACGTGAAGCAGAGCTCGCGGGGCCGCTTCCTAAAGATAGCCGAAGTGTGGATAGGGAGAGGCCGGCAGGACAACATCAGGAAGAGTAAGCTGACCCTGTCCCTGTCTGTGGCCGCGGAGCTCAAGGACTGTCTGGGGGACTTCATCGAGCACTACGCCCACCTAGGCCTCAAGGGCCACCGGGCCGAGCACGGCCACGGCAAGGAGCCGGGCTCCCGGAGGAGGCAGAAGCACGCGGCGCCCTCCCCGCCCGTGTCCGTGGGGTCGGAGGAGCATCCGCACAGCGTCCTCAAGACGGACTATATAGAGAGGGACAATAGGAAGTATTACCTAGACCTCAAGGAGAACCAGCGGGGTCGCTTCCTGAGGATCCGGCAGACCGTGATGCGGGGCGCTGGCATGATAGGCTATTTTGGCCACAGTCTGGGCCAGGAGCAGACGATTGTCCTCCCAGCCCAGGGGATGATCGAGTTCCGGGATGCCTTGGTCCAGCTGATCGAAGACTATGGCGAAGGGGACATCGAAGAACGCAGAGGTGGCGACGACGACCCGCTTGAACTCCCGGAGGGGACTTCTTTCAGAGTGGACAATAAAAGGTTCTACTTTGATGTGGGCTCTAATAAATATGGAATTTTCCTGAAGGTAAGTGAGGTGAGGCCACCTTACCGTAATACTATTACTGTTCCGTTCAAAGCTTGGACAAGGTTTGGGGAGAATTTTATCAAGTATGAAGAAGAGATGAGGAAAATTTGCAACAGCCATAAAGAAAAGAGAATGGATGGCAGAAGGGCCAGTGGTGAAGAAGGAGAATGCCTCGACTAGAGAGAAATTGAACTCCATCAGGCAAAATTTAAAATCTTAAATTGGCTAAAAGTACTGATCCATTATCATTTCGGAGAAGTTTTTCCTCTTTTTTGGCCCTTTGTTATCAGTAGTACCTCCAGTAGTCTATACTTCAAGGAGTCTGATTCTCATGTTACGTTAAGCATAGCTCACTCTCATTCTTATGGGAATCCCAACTTTCCCAAAGCTAAATTAGTTTAGCTACTTCAGCTGCTCCAGACTATTGAAGTATGCAAATCAGCACAAAACGTGACATTCTGACCTTCTAAATACCGTAACTAAGATTTACATTGCGTTATGACGTAATCCTGAACAAAGATACGGATACTTAAATACAGAAGTGTGACTTTCTATTTCACAAGTCTCCCCCCCCCCCAAAAAAAAAAGTATCCCATTCCTACTTCATTAAAAGCTGCCAAGCTTGCCTGTAGGACAGTTACCACAGAAACAGAAATTGACCTCCGGTATAGTATACATACTTATTTATAAAAGTACAAGTAGAAACATTGTCCATTGGGTAATTGAATATTAAACAGTATCGTTAAAGAATCAAATCTCATTAGCCACTTAAACCTTAAAAATAAGTGTCTCAATATTTAATAGTAACTCTAGTATTCTATAATTTCAAATTTTGTGGTAACTCTACAGCTCATAGTTGCCATATCAAAGCCATGGGAGAGTTTTAATTTGGTTACTCTAAATGACTAACAGGTCCATCTTCACCTCTGTTGATTGTACCATATGTATTTAATTGACTTTCCAAGTTTCAGGAATTTTTATGTTAGTATTGGGTGAGAGGCTTCGTCCAGTGGCTTTGCTATGGAAATCTTGGTGTTTTAGTTTTTCATGCTAATTTAAGATTGTGAGAGGTTCCCTCCTGCCCCCCCCCCCCAAAAATATATCATGGACTCAAGATGTTATATTTTATGCTTCTTCTTTAACACTCTTTCAGAGGGGTTGGTATACCAGTTAACTGATAAAGTGATATTAAAAATAACATCTGTAATAAAACATTTTAGTAGCACTTCTGCAGTTGCTACCCTGAAAACCATGTCAACTCTTCCAGAATAAACCTGACTTTTACAGGTGTTTTAATTCCAGAAAAAAAAAAAAGAAAAAAAAAAAAAAACACATGTTTTTTCTAAAAAGAAAAACATTTAGAATTCAAATTATCAGTATAAAAAATATTATTTGAAGATTGGTTATAAATATATTTAAGAGAAGATTTCAGGCATTTTCTAAGGTGCTTTTTATGATTCTTAAAGAGGTTTACTTTACACAAGAATCACCCATTTACCTGTATTAAAAATTGCTTTTCAGGAAGTGCCACAGCAATCTTTCAACACCTAAGCAATTTTTTTAAACAAATGGATATAGTGTCTACGTGTACCAACCCATCCTGTATTAACTGCCTGAAATTTCATCTCCTGAGCTACATTTTACTCTGAATGAAATAACTGTCTTTTAACTTGGCTTTATTCATTTCCCATACAATTAAGTCCATATATTCATGTTTAAGAGCCAGAACACTGATTCCAACTTCCAAACATAGCTCTTATTGATGAGAGCTGGCTTCTTGGTTTGAAATCAGAATGTAGCTCTTCTTCTGTATACTCTAAGTAATTCAGAATTATTTTAACAGTTCTTTCCTCCAAAGGTTTGCCCCCAAATACATTTAAGTATAAGGTCACTAAGGAAACCTAACAGGACGAATTAAGAAATTAATTTCATTGGTTTCTGCTACTTGAGAACAAGCAATCAGTAACCCAGACCTATATACTGGTGTTGGTTTGCAGATTGTATTTCACGTTTCCTCAGCTAGTATGAAGGAATCTCAGTTCATTATAATTGTGGACCATCTGGATCGCTACGGAACAACGGAAGGTTAGAAGATAATGTTAGTACTAGAGTTAATAGCACATGGTGGGTGTTGAGACTCTAAAAGTAGCAAGGATTTTTAAACAGTCCTAACTGTAAAAATAACTATGTAGTCTTGCTAAAAAGTAGTTCCTGGTATTTGAAGGAGTGATGTGCACTTGAATTACTGTACTACTGATTGTTATTGCTGCCCATCATAGTGCCTATTAATAATAATCAACCTGTCAGACTTTGGCAAACTGGAGCTTTGAATATCCCAGTATTCGATTGTTCCTCTCACTATCGTTATGAGTGTATACTCGCTCTTAAAATCTTCCTTTCTAAAATATTTATATGCATTAGGTCTAAGTCATTCTTTTTTGGTCTTTAGTTTGATAAAATTTGCATATGTGTGTCTATATACATACCCATACATATATGTGCACACATACTACAATGTCAGAATCAAACCTAAGTATCCTTCATTCATTGAATGTAAATATCAGTTTGATTTTGCATTAGTTATTTAAGTAAAGTCCTAGTTAAGCCGCCACGTTTCCTATCATGTATGTAGACTTCAGAGTTTTTACCATCTCACTGTTGCAGATTGGACAGATGTATCTATATGCTAGAATCATTAAGCCTTCTACCAGTCCTTTTGTTTCACTTTTTCATAGTTCATGTATTCACTGAAAAATGAAATGATGCTATGATTTTTTATTTGATACTTAAAATTCCCAAAAATTCATTAGCCATAATAATATGATCCAGCTCAAAACTCTGGTATTAGGACATGTATTGCCATGTATCTTGTAAAGTAAGCTACTATTCTTATCTGTGCAATATACATTTTATTTATTGTCATTTGTAACATAAATGGAGCTGCAAGTGTACATGGTATTCTTCAAAGTAACAGGATCCCTGCCTTGATGATATTAAACTCTTAAGGCAACTGGATGTTAGTTTAAAAATGAGCGTAAAGTAGTAACCAAAATTACTAGTTCACTGTATAATGCTAAAACACTGATGATGTTTGCACATAATAATCCAGGCATAATGTGGTACAGACTCAAAACTGTAACAATATAAGCTAATCGTATGAAATTTGGAAACGGGTTCCTCATGATAGTTGGCAGTATGCTCCTAGCAATTGAAAGCAGCACTAATCTGTTGCTTATATGCAAATGATGCAATGTATTATAAAGGTATTAAAGTTCTGCCACATTTTATAATTTTCCTTGTTAAAGCCCCAAACTGCCATGTCCCTTAAACTTGAGTCAAACACAAGCTTATTTGCACTAAAGAGCATGGCCAAAAAATAAATGACAGGGTGGAAAAGCTAGTTGGAACCTCTTGAAATAGTTGGTTCTAATGGGAGAATTTCACATTTGTCTATTCGCAAAGCTATATGGTCCAGGCAGACAATCTGTCAGTTCACTAATTTAATAATGCACTTTACCTTTTGTATATAGAAGATGTAAATTTATGCCACTTGACAGGTGGGATGTGTTTCGTTAACTATGTAGCTAGAACCTATAGGGTGATCTCTTGCATGCATACGTTTGTGTTGGAACCGTTGTAGTAACAGGTTTCATTAGGTCAATGTAACGGAGAAGGGTAGAAGATGCTTTTGAAACAAATCCCAATATATTTAACAAAGAATTTTAAAGTAGAGTTCACATTTGTATTCTTAAGGACTAGAATAAATTTTTTAAAAGATAACTATTTCTAACCCAGATTAGTATTGCAGTTGAGGCTGTGTCTAGTTAAGGATCCCTATAATACCCTGAAAGTTCATTTTGGAAATGTGTCCTGACAAAAAAATTTTTAAATGATTCTGTTTTATTGTTGATGTATGTTCAAGTAACTAATAAAAAAGATAGTACATGATACTATACAAGAATTCAAAATATGGTTAGCTGATATGGCATCATTTAAAAACCATTCTGACAAAAGAAATAAAGCTTAAAGTTAAGGAAATGCAAAGAGCCTAAGAACAGTTGCTAAATAAATCCAATATTTCAAAATTTGCGATAGTACTAACCTTCACCAACTGAAAAGGGTATTGGGGGATTTAGTGTCTCCTTCCATCCTAAAAACTTCCTAAGTGTACATTTGGAAGCTAGATAAGTGTTGCTTAATAATAGGCTGTGCAGTATGTACTTTACTGAGAATCACTGTGTACTAACGATTCATCAAGAGTGTGCTATATTTACTGCATTCATTTTATATCTATAGATAAGAATACATTATATATAGTCATCCTATCTTAATATAATCATGTGTTTATATAGTAATTTTACAAATATTTTCAGTAAAATAAACATCTGAGCTGCACAATCTGAAGAGGATGAAATTGGAATATACCCTCAGATACTCATTTTTAATGAGCAGCTACCATTAAAAGCTGATGTATGTATTGTCATTCCTTTAATATTTCTTTTATGGTTTATTTTAACGTTGAAATTAATAAGGCAATTTGAATTTTCAAGTGATTTTCTGAAAGCACTTTTTTTCATAACTACAAGGGGTATTTTTTTTTCCTGTTTATTTCCAAATATCTTTCACTGGAACTCTTTATGAAATTTTATTCCAAGCTATATATAAGGGCTTTCCTTGGTCACCACTTAGCCTGAAGTCTGTCTTTACCAAAACACCAAATGTCTTTGGCAGAATGATTTAACAAGGAGAAATTAACATTGATTCTGTGACTATAGGATAATACAGATGTAATATTTGTCACAACCAGAAAAGAGACCTAAATCTTTCTGAAGTTTCCTTAAAGACTTTTTGACTTTCCTGCAGAAATGGTGGCTAATGGCTAGCCCATCAGAGGAACAGAGTAGGGACGTTGACGTGCTGTCGAGACAATCCATCACTCACAATACCATGGCAATGACTCTGGGAATGTGGTCTTCCCGATGTAATGTCATGTGAAAAACTGGGTATTTAAAACACAGTAACGCTATCATAAAGAAAACATACCCAAATTTATATAGGTAGATCTTAGAAAAATAATGTGTGTTATATCTTCTTGTGTGATGAGAGAAAAAAAAAATTCAGTCTTTGTTCTTGTAATATTTTAAACCATTTAAATTTATTTTAGTAATGGGGTTTTAATTAGTATTTTTAAATAGTACAAAATTTAAACACTACAGGTGGGTAGACAGTGGAGAGTAGCAATCAATATTAACAATTCCTTATGTATTCTTCTAGAGTTATTCTGCATATACAAGCATATATGTACATATACATATTCTTTTTAAACATACAAATAACAACATATACCTTGTCATACTTAGTATCAATTTCGGATCTGTCATTTTAAGGGATTTTTTTTCTTTTACTTATATATTACACTTGATCTAGTTAACATATCATTCACTTTTAATTGTGTTAGTATACCGAGGGAGCAACTGGGTAATTTTGAATAAATCCCATTGGTATTTTTAAAGTGCAAATATATCTAAATATTGATTTTTTTTAAATGTACACATATTCCATTATCCCTGTTCCTAACAATCTTGCCTTCCTAAATTTCCTTCTTTCTTTGCGCTAAAAAATTGATCTTTTTCCTGAAATAATACAGTTTAGGAAGATAAGAATAGCAAATAATTTAAACAACTATCATATTAGATTAACTGTTTTCTAATGAAGAACTGACATATTTAAAAGCTTCAACAAATTACCAGTTCCAATTTTTACTAGTTTTGTTATTAGTATCTTATTTTTATCCGTTCTGAGAGTAAATGAGTGTTAGAACTGTAGTAAAAGATTATGCTACAATTCTGTTGAAATCCTTTCATTTGTTAACGTGAAGCTCTTATCTTTATGAGAAAGTCTATGTAGCAACTTTGTCAAATCTAAGCCTTAAGCCAAGTAATAATACTAGCTGTGATTATTGAAAGCACTTATTTTTCATTGATGGATCCAGAATCACAAGTCTTTGGGATCTGAAGGTGTTATGATGATTTTGCAGAAGAGTAAAAACTGGGGAGCTACAATGAAACCATCTCCATTCTCTACTGAAAGAATGTAATTGTTTAAATATGAAATTAGCATTATTACCATTCATTGAAAATATAAGCAAAACTACTTTATTCGTTCTCGAAGTCTCCCCCTAAGAAATCATCATTCTGTTTCACTTCCATCAAAAATGTATTTTAGGATCACTTTTCTATTAACTACCAAGAAAAAAAATTATCTGGAAAGTTAAAGATCCCATTTAGTTGTAAATTAAAACAACCAAAGTAAAAGTTCCAATACAGTTAGAAATATCTTAAAGAATATGCAGGTTAAGGAAGAATTGTGTTAATGAGTAGGTATAAGTCCTATAGTAGGTGTAAATCCTATAAAAATGTTGGAAGATTTAAAAACTTAAAGCGCTGGTTTAAACTTTAGACTATCCCTATAATTGGTGGCATAATTTTCTGATTACAAAATGAGTGAGGTGTTGTTGGAAGACAAGTTTCTCTTAAGCATATTTTTAATGCATAAAAAAGTTTGCTTGTATTTCAGTGATGAATAATTCATTGTCCTTTATAGAAACTATAAAACTGGTACAGATCTACAAGTATTTACTTGTTTAAGCTTACAATGTAGTGTGTGAGTATGTGTTCACTTCAGAAGTGAATTTTGCTTTAATTTAATTGCCCATCCTTAAAGAGTTTCCCATGTTGGTGCTTTATAGTAACTTCTGTTTTCCAGCCTTTATGTTCTTTTCAATATCCCTTGTAAAATGTGCTTACTCTCATTAAGGCCAGTGACATCCACCAATAAATTAAAACATAATGAATTAGTGCTGCTGCAGTGAAGTTACTTTGTATTACAACTATGAGGAAAATAATTCATTTAAATGGAATGTATAGTTTCTTCTTCAGTACTATTGGCTTTCTTCTAAGATCAGGTAGCAACTGTTTGTCCTCTCATTTTGTCTCCTTATACTTAGTTCTATGAGTTGTTGTATTCAGTTTCATTTTCCTAGGAAATAATGGGGATGAAAAAAAAAGTCAAAAGTTAAAGTTGCTCCAAGTGTAAGATTGGGGAGAAAAGGCTTTTGTTGTTTTTTGTTTTTATCAAACTATTGGTATAAATCATATTTTACCTAAAGTTGATATTTTATTTTTCTTAGAGAAAATAACGCTCTTCTTCAGGATTTTATTTATTATTTGTTGTGGATTTGATGAAGTTGCCTGAAATTAAGATATAGATAAGAAGAAACACAAGCGAAAGATAGTGGCTGATGATTTTGCTTTCCTATAACAGAAGAAATCAATCTAGTTTAACAGAAAAGAGAAATATGTAATTCTCAAAATTACCATTAAAAGAACACTTGAGAAAGATTAGGAAGAACTAATTCTGCCAATGTATGGCCTGACTATGAAACATCAACAGTGTTGTGCCTGAAGCTACAGTTCCCTCCTACCCTAACCTTTTGAAATTCTGTGTCAGTGAAAGATGAAAGAAAAAATTTTATATTAAAAACAGCTATAATAATGCAACTATGTATAATGACAGCCAAAGGAGCAATGCAGAAATGTCAGTTTTATAATATGGATCTCTTTGGCCATGCAAAACAAAATTTCATTCTTAGTCCTTATTAAGAGCAAACTGCTGTATACTGATCACATATCTGTCCTACGCTTTAATTTTTTACAAGAGAAATTTTTATTATTTATGTGAGATCTCATTCTTGAAGGAACATTGCATATCTCTACACATCCTATAATCATGTCTTACATTTTGTATGGCAGAGAAATTTTAAAAATTAATACCACTTCTTGGAATGCCATTGTTCTTGAAATAACTATAAATTACATTGCTAAGTAATACACTGCAACTATCATTATAGTGGTCCCCAAGATATAGTGCTGCCTTTGATCTCCAGGTTACAAATAATGATGTTTAATGGAGAACATCAGGAAGCACACTGACCTGTGAACAGTGTGGTTCTGTTTTAGAAGGAACTATCACTTGTAGGGTATGCAAAGGTTAAGCAGTCACCAACAGTTTGAGAAACTGCAAAGGTTGATGACTGGAGAAGAGAGCAGCAGACAGAGCCCTCTCTCTTGGAGTCCTGCACTGGGCAGTGTCACACTGCCCGCAGAGAGGATTAAAAGAGTGGCACGGTTCTCCACAGACTTCTCTTTTGCTGTCTTTTTAGTGTATCAGAGACCCTGTTTAAGAATAAACTAAGTATATTTTGAAGTGCATAAGCTCATGTGCTAATGTCAAAAGTATCTTTGCATGTAAAATCCCATTACAGAAACCTTCCATGTGATAAACAGTCCTTGGCCTAGTGGAGGTTCACAAGAGCAATTGGTGGTCTGTTTGCAGCAAATTCTATAAAATGAAGTGATGTGCAAAAAAACTTCTCTTTCTCTACCCCCTCTTCTCAAAATAGTATATATATTTTAGGTTCTTGATTGCTTCCTCTTCAGTGTCATGTGAAATCTAAGTGGGATATGAAAGAATAGTTTAATTTGGCTAGTTTTTTTTTACCCTTGCCATTTTGTAGAATTTTTCCTCAGCTCCATCAAACATTCCAAGCAACTTTACCAAAAGAGTGTACACCTAAGTGCCAAAACTACCCAGCAAAGTAAAACAGCAGAACCGTAAGATTAATGAGCAAGGATACGGGTATGTACAGACACCAAGATCCAAAACATTCTACATCATTTGCTAATTTACTTTGGAAGCTACTGTATCTCATTCCTAGATTTTTCAAGCTAGCAGTGTGATTTACATCAGTGATCTGCATTGTATCAATAAGACTAAACCTATTGCTGCTTGGCAAATACTCTAAAAAGGGAGTAGCACGTTAACATCAAGTGTAAATGAAGAGTTCTAAAATTCCATCAGTGATAATCTCCCCTCCTGTAAACTGGCCCCTGTTGGAAGTAGAGAAGGGCATTAATTTCTCTCACTACCCCCATGGCCCCACTCCATCCTATTTGTTAACAACTGGAACAATAAAAACTAGAGCTGCTCTTTGAAAATTTAGAAATTTCCCTACAGGCTAAATCTAAAGACACTAAGTAAGATGGGCCACTACTTCACTCAGCTGAGCCCCGCACTCTAAGCCTATTTCTAGGTAGCAATTTAGGATAAGAAGAAAACACAGGTCATTTGGGATGATGTGGACTGAAAGGTCAGTTGCTCCAGTTTTTCAATATACAGTAAGGCTTCAGAAAATATTTTTGACTACTCTGATTGACAAGTCATTTCAGAAATGAGTTGAGTCCCTAGAAAAGTTTCACCATTGACCAATTTTTAAAGATAAATGGTGATAAAAGGCAGATCCCATTGAGATTTATTAGTTCTAAGAACTATTACGTGTTAAATACCTACTGTTTACTATGCATTGCTGAGTCCCGTACTTTTACTGTGTCTGATGAACCCTATTATCCCCATTGTCGTATAATTTCCCAGAAGTTTAAAAACTGGTGCAGTCTCTCAGAACTAACGTATTTGAATGCAAATTGACACCAAAGCCAAAGATTGTGCCCATTCAGTTAGGCCAGGTTGCCTTTAAGACTTAAGCACAATCTACCCCCAGCCACCACTATAAAACCACCAATATAAATCCCTGGGCATTATTTTATCCCAAAACTGACCCCCATATATGAGACTAGTCTCACCAAGAGACACCTTCATAAATAAGTGTTTATTTAGTTGGTTAATGTTGGTGCTAATAAATACAATTTATCTGATCTCTAATACAGTTCACAGCTTGAACCTCTAATCACAGTCAGCTGTTTCACATAAATGTCACTGAGTTTTAAAAGGAGTCAGAAGATGAGACTGTAGATGGGTCTTCCCAGTTCTATCTGTAAGGGCAGAGAGGAGACAAATTACTCCTCACTGCAGATCTGCAGTTTCATTTTCAGGATCCAGAAATAACTGATTCTGTTAAATTCGTTTGGAAATCTTGTCAATATTATTGAGAGTTTTGTTTATTTCTCACTTTTCCTACCACCTCCTCCTGCAGTGTCCATTCCTTTTCACATTTAATTACTGAGTTCTCTCCTCTTTGCCCAACTGCAACAGAATAAACTGAGGTAACTGCTCTATCGATGGACACAGTTTTCTCCATTATTCCAGGGCAAAGGTTTCCAAACTTTAGTGTAAGTTGAGAACCACCTAGAAGGTTTTTTAACAACCACACGTTGCTGGGCCCCAGGCCCAGTTTCTGTGTAGTAGAAGTGTTAAGGTACAGTAAGGACCAATTTGCGTGTCTAACATATTCCCAGGTGAGTGGAAGCTGCTGACCTGGGGCCTGTGTTTTAAGAATCACTGCTCTGAGTGGATGAGAGTTTGACCTGAACTACAAAAGTTAGTGAAGGAAAAAACTCAGTCAAAATCACCATAGTGTCTCGGTAGATGAGGCAGCCTTGAGAGCCGCTCATTCTGCCTGGAGGAGTTTACAAATCTTAAAACATGGAACATTTTTTGTAAGTTACCTACATTTTTGGATTAAAGAAATTATTTTTATCCTTTAATCACATTTAATAACCTTTCTGCTTTTCATTTTTCAGCAGCTATCTTAAAAATTTCTAAATCCTGACATGAAAAACTTTAGTGGTAATAAATGTATGGAGACTAAAGCACATTTTAATTTATTATATAATGCTGATATTTCAGTCTTAGTAAACAAAAGAGAATATGCCATCTATTTAAGAATTATTAATACTTCAGGCTTAGTAAGTATTAAATACTAGAACTTATGGGACCTTGGCATCTCTCTAGTCCTTTAATTTTACATTTTGTGACATACCTCATACAGCTCAAATGATTCATAATTCCTAAAATAGGCTAAGTAAACACTTTAAGGGCTAGAGCTTAACATGCTATATTGAGATACAAAGACAGAAATATATAATGTCTTTTAAAAACTAAATGTTTTACCATCTTTTCATTCTCTATATGTATAGGACAAAAGAACTGTATAGTGTAGTGGATTAAAGGAACTTTCTTCAGATTAACTTTTGGACCCATTGCTTTCATCTCATTAAGCATATTATCTGAAAACAAAACCAACATGTAAAAATGGCTTGTTCTATGTTTGCCAACCTGTGGATATTCTGTAATATACTGGGTTGATCAAAAGTAAAACCATACTTTACATATAAATCAATATAGTTAATAGTTGTAACTATACCTACACCTCTTAGTAACTGTCATTCTAGTACATCAAATCCTAATCAGAAATATTAAGTTAATTCACACATAGACATTTGACAGCTCTGCAGACTCATTGACAGCTCTTTGCAGCTCCTACCTTTCAATGATTAGTGCTCCAGAACATTGAGTTATTAATTGTGAAAACAGCTAACTCCCTGCTAACAACAGAGGTGATCACAAGCTCAAAAGGCTGACCTTTATGGGCAGTGTAACTTCCTTAAAAATTCTCTATCCTATTTTTAATATATCTACAATGTAAATTTTAGATTTCAAAAATAAGTTTTAGAATTATAATCTGAGTAAACTTCAGGCGGCATATAGTTTTTTAGATTTCGGCTCAAGGTGAAGCAGACTTCAAGAACAGTTAGTTTTACTTACCTGTTACTGGAATTATTTAAGGCAGAGACTACAACACACTTCATATAGGATGTATAAAGGGAATTGATAAGTCAGAAAAGAATTGTTACTTCTTCAGAGATTGTTTTTAACACAGACTCAACTTATTGGGAATACTACTTGGAATGCTTGTATTCATATCCTCTGTTAATTTACCAAGTTTAATAACTAAATGTGATTTCAAATATTCTAGTATTTCTCTAAAAATATTAAATATTTACCCTTTCCTCCCAACATTTATTTTTGCAAAATAATCTAAGAACTATATTCCAAATTTTCCTGAATTTTAGTTAAGTGAATTAACTAAAGTAGTTTTCATGAAATTCGCCCTGCAAAAGTAAGCATACATTTTGTAATTTTCACAGAAATTTTTCATTAATCATTCATATTAGGAATCTTTAATTCTTAATAAATTTAGTATTTATATTACTATTTCAAAACTAACTGCTACAGATTTATTTAGAAAGATATTAAGTGACCTAAGGTAAATTGGAAACCACATTACTGATTGTCAGAGTTTTTTTAATATAAAAATTCAGATTAAATTCTGTTTAAAGGTTGAAACACATATAATCTCAAATTTTTTTCTAACACTACTAATGACAGTGGAAAGAAACAACATGAACAAACATGGTTTGCTCATTTCATATTAGATTTTTTGTTTCAGGGATTAAGTTTCCAAGTAAGTCCATTATGGCTGTAAATTCTATATGTGATTCTGGCCTTAAGAGTTTCAAGGCTTTGTAAAGGAAAGAAGAGTAGCTGTAGCAGAAATACCTAAATTCAGGATCCTATGTGATCCATTCTAAAACTCTTTTCTGCCTGGCAGCAGCCACTTCTTGTCAGCTCTTCCAATAATCTGTGCTTTTGTGTGATACTGTAACATTTCCAAATTTCAAAAGGACAAATAATAGTACCTTTCATGGAGAGATCTGAGTAGGCTGAAATAGATTACACCTAGGTGGGTGAGCTTAGTAACTGTATCACACATTTCTAAATATTTAAGCAAAATTTACTCCACGCTATTCATATATTTTGTGTGTGTGTGACACACATAAATAATAGAAATTATAAAGAGAGTCCAATCCTGTCCACCTGTTCTTTGCCCCTGGAGAAGTAATGGCAAATTGGTTTATCTTGTTCGTTACTATAATAGTTGGCTACCCTGAAGTGCTACGTTGAGTTTAAAGTCTATCTACAGGGGAAGAGAAAGAAAAAACAGCATTTATGCCAAGTATTTGCTATTTTAGTTCTCATTGTGCACTAAAAATTTCTCAAGTTGAGCCAGATAGCTGGCAGTTGGAGCACAAACCAATGTGATGCAGCTAGAAATGTGTCTCTTCTAATACTTCAAAAAGATTGTTTCAATCCAATAATACCTCTGTGAAAACAACAGAAAATCCTCTCTGCACCTCTGAGGGATTAGATGGCCGTGATGGTGTCGTCTAGGATGTACTTAAGCAGTGAATTCTATACTTGCCTCTAATGAGTGCTACCCACCTTTAAGATGATGGCAGATTCTTCCTTTAAATTTAGCCTGGGTGATTGGCAAACATTAGTGTGCATAATGTATTAGAAATGTAGGTTCTGGTCCCTGTCCTCAGAGTTTTCTGATTTGGTTGATCCAGAGAGGGGTTCGGAAATTGACATTTTTACTTGTCTTACTCATTTTGATATAAGTGGCACGAAAGCTGTTGGTTGACATGGACTTGGGTGATGGAGCATTGACTTGCATACTTTGTCTCATAGCATTTTTCCCACTGGAATTGCTTAAGATTTAATAGGCATGACACCATGGATAATGACTTTGGTTACAAAATCAACACGTAATGCCTTGGGTTCACTTTTAAACACAGATAAGCTGTATACATAAATTCAGGTGTTTAATGTAAGATGTTGTACTCTTACTGGCGATCTTTCTGGGCAGTGGTTACTAGAATGGCCAGTTTCTCCACCTCCTCCGCCCAAGTTCAAACTGTTCTTACGTGGCAGCTAACCACTCATTGCGTGCTTCCAAGATTTCACAGCCCAAATATCCTGAGTCTTTCCAGTCTGAGCTGAAGGACTGGTCTTTCAGCTTCTCACAGAATGACTTCTCAACTCTATTTTGTAGTTATAAACCTACAATTTATTAGGGATAGAAAAAAAAGATACCCTTTCTCAATCTTTGTTTCACTTCTTATGACATTCTTTTACTCAATTTTAGCTAAAAAAAACACACACACATAACATAAAATTTACATTCTTAACCATTTCTAAGTGTCCAGTAGTGTCAAGTGTTCAGTAGGGTTAAGTATGCTCACCTGTTGTACAAACAACACCAGAACATTTTTGTGTTGCAAAACTGAAACCTACACCCATTAATTAACTCGTCTCCCCATCCTGTAGCCACCAGCAACTACCATCATATTTTCTTCTCAGCCTTTTTTTTTTGTAAGCAAAATGTTTTCTTCACCCCTCCCACCTCCCATCAGTAATGAGTTTTTAGTCATTTCCCTTTTGCTCTCCAAATATAAACGTTATCTTCTCTATTATTATAATTCTCATGTGCAAAGAGATTTACAATTATAAAGCAATTGTGCTCATATTAAAATAGGAGATCCTTACAATTCTTGGGTAACTGTGAATGAAGGTTATTGTATCTTGGAAGCCTTTCTGCTGATTAAAAGGGGAAGCCAAGTCTTTTATTCCTCGTAAGACCTGCGGGATTCCAGAGGGACACTTTGTGCTTGCTGGTTTGTGGTTGGTTGGTTTGTTTCTTTGTTGAAGATCTGAGCTGAGAATTACCAGGGCAATTAGGCTTAACTCCTAGATTTTTCATGGCTCTCTCCTATGTGCATTCTAGGATTGTTTGCCCATAACACATAACTTAAGTAGTAGGTTGGAAAATTTTCTGGAATTTAACAATGTGAATGTTATGATTTCAGAATCTTTGCTTATTTCAGTGTGAAACCATTTAGCTTTAAACAGCTTAATAGGAAATGTGGTGTGAGAGGAAATATGTATAAAATTAAATGGGTTTTTCTACATTAGACCTGTTTCAAATATTATTTTCAAAATCTGACAGTAAGGAAAAAACTCAAGAAGCACATTTTTAAAAATTACTCTTCCTAAGTTTTTATTTAAAAAAATTTTTTCTTCCTGACATTAAAATCTTTCAAGGAAATCAATAAAGTTTAAAATCCTGCAACAATACACATTTAAATAGCAAAAAATACTATGATTACGAGCATGCTGTTTATGATCTTGCTATTGGGAAAAAAAATCCCTTTTGTTGGCCTAAATTATCTTGGAACTAGTACAAAAACTAGTTGATCATGCCTCTTTGATAGTGTTAACTGCCTCTTCATCTTAGGAGTTGAACATTCGTAACATCAGTGGCATCTTGTGAGCAAGATAGATGCTATTTATTTAGAATCTTTTTTAATAATTCCATAATTTTGTGCCAGTTAGATTTTTCTTGAATGGTCTACTACCACATATTGGTAATATTTATTCAGGGAAAATTCTTTCAAATGGAATATCATTATTCCTTTGATGTCCATCATAAAATTAGAAATTTCTTAGTAAGATGGTTTAAAAAAAAGTCTATTTCAATTGAAATGATTTAGTGAAGGAGTTGTGATAAACCTGGTTCCATAAAATGCTAAGCAATTACTGGATGTTTTTTGGTTAATTTCCAGTGCTCCCCTCACTATTTAAGCTGATTCTTCACTGTTGTTTATTGTCACCTCTGAAGCACAGACATTCTTTAGAGTCATGAACTGCCCAGAGCGCATCCTGCCCACTCCATAGCTTACGTGCCCTCTGTCTGTTGTCTCTGACATAAGCCGGGCACTAACGTTTTTCCAGGAGGAAGCTGCAGAGACTAAGGAGAATCCATGCCTGAAAATTCCCCAGGTTCTGGACCTGTGTTCCCTAATTGTTTACCTACTTTATCAATTGAAACATTGACTTGACAAAGAATAACAAATGCTTACGTGATTAGCAATAGCTAAAGTTGGTTTGCATTATTGTTTCTCAACTGTACTCCCGTCTAAGGGAGCCTTTGAGTGATTAGGTGACAATTTGCTTTGTCTTATCTTTTAAAAGCCCCAAATATTAAATTTAATGACATGTCATATTAAGCTGTCATTCAAGCAGTACTGTCTACTGAGATGATTTGCGTTTGACAAGACAGACTACATAAAATCTACAGTTTATTTGATAGAAGCATTTTCTATTTTATATAGGAAAAAAATGATCTTGTGTAAACACATACCTTGATTCTCAAACTAGAATTTCAATAATTCTAAGTGACAAGTTAGTAAACACGTTACAAAATGACTAAAATGAGTATGGATACTAAATTACTCTCACTTTGCTTGTGCTGTCATTAATAAAGCCAAGAAAATTCATTTGTGTATGATTTGGACTGTTATTTCAAGTACTCACAGAGTTTATGAAACCCTTACAGTCTTGCCCAAGGCATCATTGTGTGCCGTGGTGCGGGGTGATGGTCAGGGCACCGTGTTGCTAAGAAACACCTCAACTGTGTCTTCTAGACGGGCCTGGGGCCCTCAGGTTGAGGGGATTGAATCAGCGTAGGTGACTTCTGAGAAGGTTTCAATCTCTGTATCCCTGGAGTCAGTGGGACTCTGAAGTTCCCTTCAGCTTCTTTCTAGCCTGTCCTCGTTTTTCTCCAGCTGCTCTTTGGCCCTCCTTTCCTCCTTTTCATCCTTCATGTGCAGTTACGACTGCTTTACATAGATTCAATATACTGTTTCTCTGTCTCATTTGCCCAGTTCCCCTTTTACCTGCCATTTAATTATTTGTGGGGGCCCCAAAAAGTCTGTTGGAAAAAGTGGAATTAAAAGATAATGCGGAGGCAGACATTTGGCCCAGCAGCTAAGATGTCAGAGCCTTGGATTCAGCTCGGCTCCCACTCCTGATTCCAGGCGCCAGCCTCCATGTGAGGCAACAGGGATGACTCAGGTCTTCGGGTCCCTGCCACCCACTTGGAAGACCCAGATTAATTTCCTGGCTTCTGGGTTTGCCTGACTTAGCCCCAGCCATTGAAGACATAGTGAATAGAAGACAGTTTCTCTTCTCTCTCTCTCCATCGCTCTCTCACTCTCTCGCCCTCGCTCTTGTGCATGTGTGTGTGTGTGTGCGCGCATGCTTGTGCATGTTTACAAATTATCTTGGAACTAACACAAAAACTAGTTGATTGTGACACATATAATCAGTAAAACTTAACTTTGGCACTGCACATGGGAGCTTGTTAACAGGGCAATCCCTCCAGTTTCAGAAGCTTTTTTTACACACACAACTTAAAAATATTTTAAACTTAATTTCCATATAAAAATCCTATCTCCTTAACCTGAGCTTAATACCAGAGACTGTTTCCTCCTCTTTTGTATTCCCCTGTACACCCCGTGCAGGATTACTTAAGTCACCTCCCTTCACTGAATGACCACTATTCCTGATTCTGTTTTGCCTTTGTAATCTTATTGCTTTGTAATCACAGACAGTAATTAATAGACAAATCTAAATGGAAAAAAAAATGGTGAAGTGATAATGTAAAAACATAACAAGAAATACTATGTCATTTTTACTTCAAAGATGATTCACGCATTAAGATGCAGTGTAACATGGAATCTTCTGTTTCCTCCACATCCTAAGTTTTACTTCGGGAATATCCTTTGCCTGGCTTAGTAGATAAATGATGCTCTCCTAGACGCTCAAGTGGCTACTTGTGCCAGGTCCTGTGCTAGGGACTAGGGCTACAATAACCTAGAAAACACAAATATTTCACTGCCATTAGCTGCAAGTGTGGCATGTCCAAAGTTACTTGAATCAAAGCAACTTTTGGTGCCTAATCAAACTTGGTGTTTTTTAAATCCAGTAGATGGTTTCATTTGGTTATTGGCATGTGCCAGGCAGTGTATTGGTTTATATGAGAAGTGTGTTTGAAGCTACTATAAAGTGATTCATACTGTTTTACTTTCAACAATTTATCCTTTAAATCTCATTAACTATTTGCATTCTATTTTATTGATGCAGATTTGGAGAAATACAATGATCCTATTTTCAGCAATAATTATATGTTCCTCATTCCAAGTCTCTTCTTGGTGTCCTACAGTGAAAATGATAGTTCTGTTTTATCCCATGTACCTACTGTGTCATAAAAGATGCTGTATTTTGGATGGGGATGGGAGGTTGAGCCAGGCAGTAGATGAGGAAGGCAAGGAGTGGGAACGTGTGCATCACATGTTTGCCCTCCATACCCCAGGCTCTTCTATGCTTCCACAGTTTTGATTTAACTTCACTCTCATTACATGGACAATATGAGGGTACTTCAAAAAGCTTGTGGAAAATGGAATTAAAAATAAGTTCATATTGATGCAAAAATTTTTTAAACCCATGCCTAGTTTTTCACAATATGCATTTCCATAACTTCTTTGAAGACCCCTCATATATTCATAAATTCCTTTTTTCTTCACACGTTTGGATTTGCAGAACTCCAACAGTGTTCTCAACTATGATGACCATCTCACCAATGCCTTACCCCATTGAAAAAGGCCTGCATCCACTTAACTGTGTTAGTTCGTAAGCAGTTGTATTCATTTTCACTGTGGAGACATTACAATGTAGATTATTCATAGATTCATTTATGAATACAGACAACTCATGTGTCCTCAATTTTTCTCATAGCTGTTCATTATTATTAAATATTTACCAATAAAATAGAAAATGGAACTTAAATTATAATTTATATACTGCTTGAAGTGGTTTTCAAAGTTCTTTCACAATATTCTATCTCATTTCATAAAGCTACTGATTTAGCTCGGTTTAGTTCAGTTTCACTATCCCCACTTAACAGAGGAAGAAAACCGAGGCCCTGGCAGGTGAAATGAGGTGGCTGTTACCACCTGGCTACTTAGTGAAACATCAGGACCCTACTGAGCCTGCTGCATAAGGATGCATTTGGAATAACATTAGAGAAGTGTTAAATGGTTAAACTTTAAATCAGAATTAAACATGTTATAATAGCTGATTTAATTCAAACAGTTATGTTTTTAATGCACGCTGGGTATTTTGTTTTCATACATCTTTAGGCTCAATTCTGCACTTAGTATTCCTGTTTGGGTCCCAGCGGGAGACATAGCAACTCAACTCATTGGGGCGCGTGTTTGTGCATGGTCCGCTTGCCTGGATGCTGAGCCTTTGTCAGCCCCTACCTGGAGCTCAGAGTTTTCCACCACCTGTATTTATTTAATCTCCCTGCCTCAGCTACCCACCATAGCTAACCTTCAGTAACTTGATCTCTCCCTGTCCCACCGTCACAAATCTTGTCTTGGCATCTACAGCTCAGAGTAGCTCTCAAAGAATATTATTATTTAGAGAATTTAAGAAGTAAAACACTTCCTTCCCTTGATAACTGAAGTAAATTAAAAATCAACTAGCATAATCTTTCCCCTAAACTCCTATGTGCAATAAATGACCAAAGCAAAATGGAAATGGGCTCTTTCAAAAACCTGTGTGGAAGGAATGTCCCAGGTTAGCTCAAGAAGCCACATCTTCATTGTTTCCATCATTATACAGTGATTATAAATCTTACTAATAAAGGCTTGAGAGCACTACAGGATTCTCATTCATGCACACAAAGTTTAACCATGCTCATTATGTTTATTAAAGCAGAAAATCAAAATAATACATAATAGAAATATTTCAATTTCAGTAGGATTAAAAGCATTACGACTAAAACTCTGGTAGCTAGGAAATTCTAGTAAATAAATGACCTTGCTTCCTGGCGTTCTCAGTTAACCCAGGTTTTGTTTTGTAGCATCGCAGAAGAATTTGTAGGCTAAAATTTACAATTTTATAAACAGATTGACTTATTCTGTCCCTATATTTATAAAATCATTTATAAAATTCTTCTTTTTAAGATTTGTTTATTTGAAAGGCAGAGCATCAGAGATAGAGAGAGCGAGCTTCTGTCTGCTGGTTCAGTACCCAAATGCAACAGCCAGGTCTGAGCCAGGCCAAAGCAGAATCTAGAAACTACATCCTAGACTCCCACATGGATGGCAGGGGGCCAAATACTTGGGCCATCTTCCGCTGCCTTCCCAGGCACATTAGCAGGAAGTTAGAAGGGAAGCTGAGCAGCCAGGACTCCACCAGCACTCCTACGTGGGATGCCAGAGCCGCAAGCGGCGGCTTAACGGGCTGCCTCACAATGCCAGCCCCTGTAAAATTATTCTGTCCCATAAAAATTTCATATTGGTTCAGTCTGTACAAATCATCATATAGTTATAAAAAGATCAGTATGCTTAGGACTGTTAAGGAATAGCTTAAAGAAGTTCCACATTTGCGTTTTGCTACGAGAGAAATAAAACAGTAATTTAAATCCTCTTCTTCCACCCCCTTGTGCTACAGCAGTAATTTCAGCTGTGGTTTTTGGTGCTCAGCCCCACCACAGTTATCATGCAGTCTCAGTGGCCTACTACAGAATAATAAATAACACAGACTTTGGGGTCAGCCAGTCTGGGGGTCAAGTTCAAGTTCTGTCACTTGTCTAATTTGGAGCAATTAATTTAACTTTATAGGGTTGTAAGAATTGATTCATTCAGCATTTAATGTATACAAGTCAGTCACCCATTATGTGCTCAGAGGGCTTCTGGGTCCACAGGATTATATCGGTAACAAAACATAATATTCCTTACTGTCATAGAACTTAGAGTCAACCAGAATTCTCTCAAAGAAAATTAAATGTTTTAGGATAAATTAGCAAAGTGTGTCATAAAACAAACATTTGATAAACATCAGTTAGCATCAAAAATTCTTCACAATGCAAAAAATGGGTGGTTGCCCAGCAAGTTACAACAAAATTATGCAAAATTAGATGGGAGCCTCTTCCTACCACAGACAATCCCAGGTAGAGCAGTGGCAAGGGAGCTGTGCTAGTTAGAATATGCTGAAGCTGTTTTTCAGTCACTTATAAAAGTGCGCAGTTACATAGGCCAATTGTTCTTGGACAGGAAACAAAAGGCACTAACTATAATAGAAAAAAAATGAAGACTCAGAGTCCATCAAAATTAAAACTTTCTGCTTATCCAGAGATACCATTAAGAAAATGAAGACCAGGAAATAAGAAAGTATGGTTTTATTCCTAGAGGAAATCAAAACTGTCTTCTTTCTGGGTTTTTTGTTTGTTTGTTTGTTTGTTTTTTTTAATGATTATGAGGCAGCTTACATGATTTGAGGACCAATTCGCCCAGAACTAAATGGATTACATTTACTTATTTTCTAATATAGGTGTAAATATCCATAGTGATTTGACAACCTAAGATTTTCTTGTCTAAATCTGTCATCGACTTTGATTTTTTTTTTTCTTTTTTTTTTTACTGAAGGAGTGTTTGGTAGTAATATAACACCCTCATTTTACAACAGACAGGAAAAATATTAAAGATGTTATGTGGCTTATTCAAAATAAATAGTCCTTTCAAATCCTGAACTACACCGTTTTAAGTGGTTCCTCCACTGCTCGGTGTCTTTTTCTCTATATTGCTTTGCTTCAGTGGGAGGGGCAAGCATTTGGCCTAGTGCTGAAGTTGCCCACATCCAACTTCCAAGTGCCTGGATTTGAGTCCCAGCTCTGAGAGCAGAGCTCTGGCTGGGAGGCAGAGGTGATGGGTTAAGTAGTTGGATCCCTGACACCCACTTGGAAGACCTGGACTGAGTTCCTGGCTCCTGGCTTCAGTACAACCCAGGCCATTGTGGGTAGTTTGCGCACAAACCAGTAGTTGAAGTCAATCTCTGTCTCTCTCAATGTGTCTATCGCTGTCTCTCTAATAAATAATTTTTTTAAAAATTCGGGGGGAGACTGCAGGCTTCATTAAAAACACATTCTGTTGTCATTTTTCAACTAGAAGAGTTTCCTCACCTGTTGGCTTTAAAGTTGAAAGTATTATTACTAGATTATGTTTGGTGGGGGTGGTCATTCTGACTCCAAGAAAAGTACCTTTTGAGAGCTGAGGCACACACTTGCCCTTGGTTTCTGGAAAATAAAGAACTGTTACAACAGAGGCCAAAGCCCTGTCACCAAGAGGCTCCAGAGAGCATGCCTGACGCTGCGCTCCTCTGCCGTGCAGCTGTGGTCTTCTGCCTTCTGGCACATGGAACTCCATTTTCCTTTGATGCTGCGGAGCCATTAAACCTCTCATTCTCAGAAATGTTTACGTGAAACATCGTACAACTCTCCATTCTCTTGATTGCATAAGCTTTTGTTTTTTACTCTAAAGAGGCAAAAAAAATCCGTGTCCTTAGTTCAGTTTTTACAAGGGAAATTTTATAGCTAATTATCAAGTTGTCATTTTTAGAATAATTGCTTCGATTTATATTTTATGTAATTTTTGTCTTAACAGTAGCTATAGCAGTAAAGATGATGAAGCCTAGGGATTGCAGGGCATTTTTTAAACTGACAAATTATGTGCCTATGCTTTTGCTTTTTAATCATACCAAATTTGTAAAATGGACTAAGAAGCCACTATGTGGTATTTTGGAAAATGGCAATTTGAACGAAAATGAGAACATTTATTTATTCAACCCGTACTTACTAGATTTAAATTCCTTCTATGGACCAAGCGTTGCTCTAGGGAAAATTTTTACTTTTGTCACCTTTTCTTCTAATCTCAGGTAGAGATAATCATGAATAGAAAAATTACATTTTTTTTTTTTTAATTTAAGAGGAAAAGAGAGAGAGCTCCCCGTCTACTGGTTCACCCCCCAAATGCCCCCAGTGGCCAGGACTGGACTGGGCCAAAGCTGGGAGCTGGGAACTCAGTCCAGTTCTCCAACATGAGTGACAGGGACCCAACTATATGAGCCATCACCACTGCCTCCCAAGGTCTGCATTAGCAAGAAGCTGAAGTGGGGCTGCCATTGTGGCATAACAGGTTAAAGCCGCACTGCAATGCTGGCATCCCAGAGAGGCACTGGTTCAAGTCCTGGCTGCTCCACTTCAGATCCAGCTCCCTGCTCATGCATGGGAAAGCAGCAGAGGATGGCCCCAGTCCTTGGACCCTGCACATGCATGGGAGACCCAGAAGAAGCTGCTGGCTCGTAGCTTCAGCATGGCCTAGTCTGGCTGTTAAGGCCATTTGGGGAGTGAAACAGTGCATGGAGGTGCTCTCTCTCTCTCGCTCTCTCTCTCTCTCTCTCACTCTGCATTTCAAATAAATAAAATAAGTCTTTTTTAAAAAGTGCTGAAGTCAGGAGCCAGAGCTCTGTGTTGAACGCAGGCACTGCAGTGTGGGAGTCAGGTGTCCCAACTGGAGGCCCGACGGGCTTCTTCACCACTAGGCCAAACACCTGCCTCAAATTACGTATTTTAAATATCTCCGTATGACATGTGGATTTGGACCAGCATAAGCCTTTGGTGGGTTTGAATTGGCATAACAAGAAGAAATAAATTGGAGAAATAATTGCCCGACTTCTGATTAAAGTTTTAATTGTGTAGATGAATACTTGGCAGCACTGCTGGATGAATTCTGTCCAGAATATTACCATTTTCTTCTGAGGACCAATAGAATTTTCTCACTTACTTATTTTTAGAATTGTCAGATCATGTAATAAGGTTATTTCTGTAGGAAACTAGAATTCACTGGCTATTGGCAATTGAGTGTAACCTCATTAAATCTGATGAACACATGGCCCCTAAGATTTGAAGTGGTGAGGTAATGATTATAAATTAGGCCCCAACTGCTGGCATTCAAAACTGTGTTAACGTGTGATATGCCGTATTTTGCACTTGATTATGTACCAAGGGCATATGACAAAATCGTGTTCTTTCCACCTGAAAGTTAGAAGTGAATTGCTCTCTTTTTATATTAATGATGCACAGTTCTCAGCCGGTGGTCCCTGTTAGAAAGTCCATGTCCCCGGTGGGTCTGAGCCACGGATTCCACTCTAGGATATATACTCGCTACGGGACACTAGGAAGGAATTTTGGAAGTGAAGAAAGACATCAGCCAACCCCTGATGCTTAGCAGGACGATTATGTGTAGTTGTAATGCTTTTTAATATTTTAATTCAGACATGATTTACAGAGTGAAATGCTCTGATCTTAATCCACCATTCAGTGTTGAGGAATATGGAAACATTAAACATTTCTGTCACCGTGGAAACTTCTCATGTATACTCCCCTAGTTAGTGCCCCCACTTTCTCCCCATTCCAACTTCCAAAAGCAGCCATGATCTGGCTTTGCTTTTTTGGGTTTTTGGGTTTTTGATGATAGAAATAAAATTTTCATCTGCTGATTCATTCCCTAAATGCCTACAGTGGGCATGGCTGAGCTTTGGATGGGGCTGAACCTTAACTGGGCCAGAAGCCAGGAACTCAGTCCAGACCTTGATGTGGGTGACAGGAGCCCAGTCAGTTGGGCCATCAGTTGCTGCCTCCCAGTGTGTGCACCACAGGAAGTTTGATTTAAGAACTGGAGCTAGATATTGAACCCAGGTTCTGTGATGTGAGATGTGAGAGTCCTACCTAGCGGCTTAACCACTAGAGCAAACACCAGCCCCATTACTAATCTGATTTTATCACCACTGGTTAGTTTTTGTCTATTGATCAAAAAAAGTTAATATAAATTAACCCTTGTTTGTATTTGGCTGCTTTCATTCAGCCTAATAGAATTGAAATCATCAATGTTTTTGAGTTTAATAGCAGATAGTTCCTTTTTATTTTATTTATTTTTGATGATACTAATTTTTGGAAACAAGCAAGAAATAAGCAGATCTTCCCTTAAAGTCTTAATGGACACATAAATACTAACAAAATCACGGCAGTAAACCATGAGTAAGAATTCGAGTGGAGAAAATAACCCCCTACAATTAATATTAAGTGGCAGTACTCCTGACATTCAAACAGCTCCCCCACCCCAATGAGAGATCATCTTGGGAAGCTCTAAATTGTTCTAGAAGCAGAGACAGTGGGGCATAGGTGAGTAACCTCAGCAGTTATAATGGCCTCGGAACTGGGACAGTTTTCTTCACTTGTGTTTGACCTCAGGACGTACATGATGTGAGATATAATCTCAGGTGAGCAGATACTTCTTAGAGTGTCTCAGTTATCAGAACACACTGGGAAGAAAGCCCCCATTGTTTATCAGTTGCTTTTATGCAGTCTTAAAAAGTATATAATGTGCACGTGATGCACTCAGATTTATTATTACAAAGTCACTTGGATCTGTAATTCCTAACGAAAAATGTATAAATGAAAGTATTAATAATAGATACTGTAAGAGCAACATCGGATTGATATTTAATGTTTTAAAGTCCTGAGAGCAGAGCTTTGGCTGGGAGGCAAAGGTGGTAACTTAAGTAGTTGGATCCCTGTTAATTCTCTCACAATACTAGGATATCCATTTATTTGCTGTTCTACGTATCAAAAGATAAAGAATGGAATTGGGAATTTTTTTCAGATGTTTTTATAAAGCTGTTTATATACGTAAGATTGAGATTCTCAAACTGTAGGAGAAGGAAGGGAGTCCTTTCTTGATTGTCACTTAATGTTCTGAGACTAGGAACTAATCCTAATTTTAACATTTAGTTCTCTTATGTTTTTAACTGCATTTTCACCCCCAGTTAAATGCAGCACAGCACCCCAGTGTTCAGTCTGTGGCATAGTAGGACCTAGATGATCGGTCATTGAGAATTATGATCTTACATTCTCTTTCCTCTAAAGGATATGATTGGGGGCGGGGCAGAGGAGTCTTGGTTTATAATGAGGCAACTCCCTAAGTTAATTTTATCACACTAACAAACAATAAAAATATGAAGATTTAACTTTATGTACATACCATTTATTTGAAAAATGTATATTCACATAATTATTATATAGTAAAGAATATTCATTTTTCATTATTCTCCCAACTTACCTAATTCAGTAGTATGGAGAACTCCCATAGAGTTGCTTATGATTTTATTTCTTCCATATATTGGTGCTTTAGTCTCTAATGTCCTCCTGTTATGTTATCTCTATCCACTTCATTTAATGTTTTTATTTAGAAAAAAGAGATAGCAGCATGAAAATTAATGACCCATGCATCAGACATTTTTGCTGTGTATTATAGAAAGGAGCAGTTAAGGCTAGAAATCTCAGTACTTAATGCTGTCTTCAAAACTTGGTTATTATATGTACCGTCACTTCCATGACTGAAGAGAATAATTTGTAGTCAAATAGATAAAAACAAGAGAACTAAACCATACGTGTTTTTAAAAATGAGCAAGTGATTTTTGTGCATTGTATAGCAGATCATTACTAAAATTTGCCTAAACAAACTTTCATGTTTTCAAGTTTTATGGGAATGCTTTGGCTATACTTAGATTCGAATTTCACAATGACAAAGGCTCCTTAAGAGTTATCTTTCTATAAACACACATACTATATACTTGGTTAGAAAGTTATAATTCATCATCCAGATTATATTTGTGCTAAGTTTGTGAAACTATACCATACTAGTATGAGAAAGAAAGAACTGTATATGTACTTAGATTTGAAAAGTAGAATCATATGCATTTTAGAAAACTATTTGCTAACTTATGACACTTTGGTAAAGCACTGTGTAATTACAAATGATTATGCTATTTTCTTTTTTTTTTTTTTTTTTTTGACCCTGGACTTATTTTTTCAAGGCTTTAGATTGAAAACCAAACACAATCCTAAGCGTAGCATTATTTTTCTTAATTTTGTTAATTTTCTAATTATACATTTAACTTAAGCTATTCTCTTTTTGTAAGGTTTTTTTTTTCTTTCTTTTAAATTTCACTTAAGTTATACAAGTTTCATGTATTCTTATTTAGGAACATAGTGACACTTCCTTCCCCACCCTCCCTACCGCCCACCCTCCAACCCTTTTCCTCCTCTCTCTCGCATTCCCACTCTTAATTTTTACAAAGATCTGTTTTCAGTTTATTTAATGATCATATAGTTAACCCTACCCTAAGTAAAAGAGTTCAACAAATATTGTGAAAAGAAAAAAAAAAAAAGTTCCTCAACAGAAGAGAGAGGGCTGTAAACAATCCCCGAATTAATTTAAGCTATTCTTTGCAGTGGGTTTTTAATTTAAAAGGACATTTTAAGTTGATCCATTGGTCATCAGAAAAACATTTTAAGTATCAGAGTCATCTTTTCCCAACTTTTGGCAATTTTCTGAAAAAGAATATTCAAGCATTTTAATTAGTCCTTATTGGCTATGAACACTTGAGTGGTTGATGTCTATGTGGTCATAATTTATCCTAAAATCTGGAGCTGCCAAGGCAACCAAGTTTGCAGCTGTACTTAAAACACACCCATGTCCCCCCAAGAGAAATGACAAGACTTACAAGAAATAGAGTTCTGTAGGATTATGGCTACCAAATATATGTATAGTAATGTATTACCAGTATTTTACTGTGACATACCTATGGGTAGCAGAAACAACATGTAAATGAATATAAATGCTTAACATTAAATGTTGGCATCAATACAGATTATGCATAAACTGTTGCAATAAAAGATATTCATTGTGCCTATATATGAACAATTTACCTTAGATTTCCATTGGCCTTTTTCATTTAAGACTGCACAGTCATTTTAAATGTCAGACAACAATATATGAATAAATGAATGAAATGATGGCCATTTGCCATGAGATTAAATATTCTGCTGAAGTGCTTGAGGGCATTGGCTGATATATGTATGGCATAAATTAGATTGTTAACAAGCAACATGTGAGTTTTATGTACAAATCACAGAATTTAGAAACGATGCATCTTTTCTTTCTCCACAAAATGGATTCCAAACAGACAATTCAAATTTATAATTTTAATCTGCTATTAAAATCTACCATATGGATTAAAAGATTAAATAAAATAAAAACTATGAAACAATGCTAGTTAGTAACAGAACCCCATAGACTATCAAATTTCTGAGAATGTTGGGTTTATTATAAAGCCTTAAAATATTTTAGTAAAAAATTAATTACCTACAAAAGAAGGCACTTTATTAACTTGAACTAACTATTCGTCTATAGAATTTGTCTAAAAGCTTTTAAAATTCTCCTTATCCTTTTATGAATTTAACTCTAGTCATGATTTTTAAAGCCACTTTCAGTATAATCTAATAAACTGTTTTAATTTAACAGAAAATTGTGTTACATAATATAACCAATAAATAATGCAGGAATAAAACCCAAGAGTAAGAAAAGTATATGTGATAATGGCAAAACTGTCTTAGTCTACAGTTATTTGAAATTAACAATGTCAAATTTGAAGGCTTTTTCAATTTTTGAACAGTTTTTATTTTTTAAATTTATTTTTGTTACCTTGTCTTGAAATGTTGATTAAAATATACGGGCAATCAAAATTATTCCACGAGCCTATCATAACTCAGCTCTGTTTCAGTTGATTTTTTCCAAATGTAGTCCTGCAGCATGAAGAAATCAATATTGTTTCTTTGCTCACATCCGCTGTGCTGGGTGAATCCGCAGATGTAAATCACTGCATGGCTGTGCTGCTGTGTGTGACTGTTTCCTCTGCAGAAAAGCAGCTGTTCATTTCTACAGTGGACTTAGTTCCATACAAAAAGCATAGGAATTTTTTTCAAAAAAGGTCAACCTTCTCAAGCTAAACGTTGACATTTTTAAGGATAGGCTACCTTTTAACCAAGAATGTTTTTCAACAGAAAACTATTTCAAAGTGAACAAACTTTGCTTTCTTTTTTGTATGGGGGCAGCACACTTTCCAAAAAAAAACAGTTAGAAGAACATTTTTGCACAATTTTACTTCCCTTTAAGTCTTACTCTGTGGTGGCCAATCTTTCTCTCTCTGGTTAGAAATGTTTTACTAAATGTAAACGCAGTTTCAAAGACAGTCATCAGTCCACGATAGAGATAGAAAGGAATCGAGTTTATCAGAGGTCTGTCCTGACCAAGGAGGGACCAAAGACAAATTCCATGTCTATTGTTTGCTTTGTTTCTTTGTTTTCTTTTTAAAATAAGATATATTAACCCAAAGGCGTGTTAATGTCATGGCATGAACAATCTTAAATGTAGAGCTACTGAGTATTTTGTGATGCTGAGTAACAGACTTTTCTCAAATCTCTGTGATGCTAAATATTTTCCTTAGAAAGTTTTGTTTAATGTTAGATTGTTGTTCCAAAAGAGTGTTGGTCCTAGTGGGATTTTTAAAAACTCAGAAAACAAATAATCGCATGTATTACAAGTATAGAAATGGTGAATTGTAAACTTACCGTATAGTACTAATTCTATTTTCAAAAATGTTTCACTGTTAAATATATACAACATAAAATTGCTGCCGTACTGTAATTGAGTACTTTTTTCCTAAATGACCCTGTTATCACTATTCCAGAATTAGAATTTGGGCAGATACATGATTGATTCATGTGTCTGCATAGATGCTTCAAGGTATATTCTTCTCTTGGTGAGTAAAAATATTTCTTCCTTGATATCAATGCATTGAGATCTGAATATACCTGTATCTATTTATTCTTATTGCACCTTTCTTATACAGTATCTTCTCATAGGCCAAAATTGGCCTAGACACAACTAAAAATTGAGGGTTTGTTACATGCTTTCTAACAGAAAGGTTTTCAATGATATTAATTATGGGTTTGTACTGTGGAAATAGTGGAACTCCCTTTAAAATTTCATCTTTGCTAAATTTAAATTAATATTTTTTCTTTAGCTCACAAATTATCCTAAATCCAGAGAGAATATCAACCCTTTTCACTGTTGCCAAATCAAGCATAAGGATGCTACAAAGACAGTTGAGGAATAAGGAATAAATCTCTCATGTTACACTTCAGAATAAAGGCATTCGATGAAAGGAATGAACTGAAGTTCATCATGAATGCAAGGCCTCTGTACTTGGCATTCCTGCACGGAAGGGAAGACAAGTATCAACAGCATTGGCATCATTGTCAAACCGATCTCATGTGGTATACCTTCTACCACACTGGAATCCTTCTTGACTCTATCAGGATTTTGTCTTTTTTGGTTTTGTTTTTTAATTCATCAAGCCTTTCAGTTTTCAAACCACCATTTGTCAGCATTGAGGGAGAGAGACATATAGATTTGAAAATACTTTCTTAAGAGATCATGTAACTATATAACTCTGAATTTTAAAAATTGAGGGGGGAGGAATAATTTCAACCCACTCTCTCTTACAAGAATCATTTTTTAAAATCTGTAACTGCTTTAGTGTTAACAGGGTACAAGGTGTTTTTTGTCCTGTATTGTACTTAAAAGGTTCTCATTGATTGTGATTGTATTGTACTGTATGAAAAGAAATCATAAATTGCCTTGTATTGCTCAGAATAGACCATACCACATACCACTTCTGTTCTCATGTTCCAAGTTTTTTGGTGATGCATGTTAACAGTTAGGTCCTAAAATTCTGTGGTGCTAATTCTTCCATATCCGATGGTGCTTTTGTGGATGCTAACTGCACACATGCTGAACAAGGCTTGAAGTTCAAAACTTTCCTCCCTTCTTCTGTTTATATGAAGTAAAATAAAATAACTTGAATTTGTCTCAAAGTATCACTGACAATCTAATAAACTGGTTTATATGTGTAATTAGTTTGGATTCTTGTTTTTCAGAAATCATCTCGGTTCTACCAGGCCCCAGGAGTTGGTCTGTTTTGTTGTGATTTCATTTTGCCTGAACACTTGCATTGTCTTTTAGGAATTTGAATGAAATTCGTCTGGCTTCTCAAATCATATTTAGGGTATATTAAAAGTAAAACTGTAAGACATAGAAATGAGTAAATTGAGAAAACCAAAAAATGTGTCAGTAGGGTAGCTTTCTCTATTTTGGTACTTGCATTGAAGGCAGGTATGCATGCAAAACCATTATCTCAACTCAGATGACATTGAAAAGGGCATTTCTGCCCATGTTCACAAAAGGTACTTCCCAGAATTCATGGAAAGTGGCATTAAAATATAAATTTATTTTGATGCAGAAAATTTGAAATCCACTCATAGCGGTTGTTTGTTTTGTTTTGTTTTTTTGTGTTTTTTTTTTTTAAGATTTTTTTATTTCTTTGAAAGGCAGAGCTACAGAGTGGCAGAGGGGGGGAGAGAGAGAGAGGTCTTCCATCTGCTCATTCACTCCCCAGATGGCTGCAACAATCAGAGGTGAGGAAATCTGAAGCCACAAGTTTCTTCCTGCTCTCCCACATGGGTGCAGAGGCCCAGGGACTTGGGCCATCTTCCACTGCTTTCCCAGGTCATAGCAGAGAACTGGATCAGAAGTAGAGCAGCTGGGTCTCAAACCGGTGCCCATATGGGATGCTGGCACTGCAGGTGTGGCTTTACCCACTATGCCACAGCGCCAGCCACCACTCATAGTTTTTGTTTTTGTTTTTGTTTTTTACAGGCAGAGTGGATAGTGAGAGAGAGAGAGACAGAGAGAAAGGTCTTCCTTTTTGCCGTTGGTTCACCCTCCAATGGCCGCCGCGGCCAGCTGATCTCGCTGATCGGAAGGCAGGAGCCAGGTGCTTCTCCTGGTCTCCCATGCGGGTGCAGGGCCCAAGCACTTGGGCCATCCTCCACTGCCTTCCCGGGCCATAGCAGAGAGCTGGCCTGGAAGAGGGGCAACTGGGATAGAATCCGGCGCCCCAACTGGGACTAGAACCCCGTGTGCCAGCGCCGCAAGGCGGAGGATTAGCTTGTTAAGCCATAGCGCCGGCCCACTCATAGTTTTTTAATGATACAAATTTTGGGGAACTTTGAGAATCCCTCATACTTAAGGTAAAAGTGTTACCCTTTATATATAAAAGTAACTCCTCTCCCCACCCCCACCAAATCAAACTATAGTTTTCCAGGACAGACTGACATCAGATGCCAGAATGCCAGAGCAGAGAAACTGCTGGCAATGGTTAATTGGATTCTTCATATTATATTCTTCATATTATCTGTACTTCATATTATCTGTACTTCATATTATCTGTACTAAAAATCAGAGAGTAGGACAAGTGAACCGCAAATAGTCTCATGACAGCAAAGGACTGTTTATGCTGAGTGAGTGATAAATTCAGTGTTAAAGACAGTGGGCGAATTTGCATTTCAACCTTGTCATTCTGCCTCACCCATGGGTAACATTACATTTTAAAAAGAAAGGAGGGGCCAGGGCTGTGGTGCAGTGGGTTAACACCCTGGCCTGAAGCACTAGCATCCCATATGCGCACCGGTTCAAGTCCTGGCTGCTCCACCACTCATAGGTGGCTGCTCCACCTCTGATCCAGCTCTCTGCTATGGCCTGGGAAAGCAGTAGGTGATGGCCCAAGTCCTTGGGCCCCTGCACTCGTGTGGGAGTCCTGGAAGAAGCTCCCGGCTCCTGGCTTCAGATCAGCACAACTCCAGCCATTGCTGCCAACTGGGGAGTAAACCAGTGGATGGAAGACCTCTCTCTGTAACTCTGACTTTCAAATAAATAAATAAATATTTTTAAAAAATAAAAAGAAATGAAAAATCAAAACAAATGTATTAAAGCACTTCAAGCCACAATCATCAACCTTAAATAGAAGATGACCAAATCTATCAATCTAATCCAGAGGGTCAGATGGCTGAAATGACATTTCCATGCTACTGTGGTCCTTTTATATAGAGTTTGAAGCACATTCATTTTGTCTCAAATTGTGTCTGGCTTGTAACATCATGAAATGAAAGTTTAGAGAATAATGCCAATGTGAACACTAAGCTTGCCTCTCTGTATTTTGGAAAAAACGCCATATTTACCAAACCACAGCTTTTCCCCAAAGATACACCCACCGTGTAATTTTGTAACTCCTTTTACAGCATTCCATTTCATGAAAACTGATGAATAATTAATGTACTACGAAACAATTCCACAATGTCTTTAGTGAAAAAGAGATCATGAATTTTTGTCTTGTTTTGCTTTTAAGTAATTGGGAACCCAGTTACTTAAGCCATCACCTGCTGCTTCCCACTGTATAGGTTAGCAGGAAGCTGGAATCAGGAGCAAAACCAAGACTCCAACCGAGACACTTTGAAAGGAGTTGCAGGCAACCCAACTGGCCTCTTAAGCCACTAGACCAAACTCCCACCCTATGAATGTTTAAATTATTTTTAGGAGCTGGTGTTGTGGCACAGTAGATTGAGTCGCTGCTTGCTCCAGCAGCATTTGATATCAGACTACATTTTCAGATCCCAGCAGCTCCACTTCCTATCCAGCTTCCTACTAATGCACCTGGGAAGACAGAAGATGATGACCAAACTACTTGGGCGCCTACCACCCATGTGGGAAACCCAATGGAGTTCCTGGCTTTTGACTTCAGCCTGGCCCAGACCTGGCTGTTGTGACCACTTTGAGAGTCAACCAGAAGATGGAAGATCTCTCTTTTTCTGTCTCTGTCTTGCTCTCTTTCTCGTTCTGCTTTTCAAATAAAACAAGTAAATACATCATTTTTTAAAAAAGAATCTTTATACCATGCTTGTTAATCGAAAGAAAAATTAATTCTAATTTTATAAAAAGATGAGAGAATAAATGAGTTAATTTGAGAAAAGTCTTTTTAATGTACATGATGGGATCTCTTAATTTTACCCCCACATTCAATCAGATTTCTCTGTTAATGTGTAATGTTTTTCACACCTAAAAAAATTCTCAAATTTTTATCAATTTTTTTTGCAGTTGAAATGATTTATAAAACTCATCAGCCTTATAAAATGAGTACATTTTGTAAGTTTGGTTCATTTATGAAAATAATGTAATCCTCCTCTCTTTACGTGAACTCAGGATTTTAAGTTTTTTGAAAGTTACATCCTCCTTCACAGTTTCTTCATCGCTATGTTGGTAAGTTGTCTGTTCTAGTCTTAAAACAGTAAATTCCTTTAGAGATCTTGTACTCAAGATGTCCTTTCTAAATCCTTGTAAAGACATTTTCCATTGAGGGAAGTGTTGAAATAAATTTCGTATTTCCTTAAAAACGTAACTTTGCTTATCTTAGGAACTAATTTTTCCAACTAGGAATTGCTTTAATATAGGCGATAATAATAATCTTGACATTTTTAAGAAACAAGAACCAATCTATAACCTAAGTCATTTCAGATTTATCTTCTCGGTTCTTATTTTAAAACTGTTGAAGCAGGTGCCTACTGGTTCACACTGGGATCAGAATTACTTTTCTAATCGCCTACTTTATCTTGGGGGAGGGGTGAGTAGGGTTGCTGAAAAGACTTAGAAAATAACTGAGAATTAATACAAAAATAAATGAGGTAGTTCATGGGACTGGAAACATCGTACAATGCAGCAAACCCAGCAGTACCCACGTTTCCAGTCTGCTCTCTTATATTCTGTGACTGGAAGGTTAAGCTTACACTTTTTACAAAGCATATTTGCTATTCTAAAAGACTTAACAAAAACGTGGCTCATGAAGATAAAAGGACTCTGAATGAAAAGGTTGGCCCTCAATTTTGTGTGTTTAGAAACTCAGTTTTGTTGGTTCATTCTGAGTGAATTCACAAGAGATTCCTTTTAAACAAGGTCATAAAGAAACATCTTGGATGCCAGATATCCAATGGAGAAGCCAATTAATTTACAACAAAAAAAATCAGATGTTGCTCCTGGAGAGCAGGATTGGAAAGAAGCTGTGCATGAGAAGTGAACTCTGAGTGTTGCTTTTTTTACTGTTGTAATTATTACTTTGTGATAAGCATGCATTATTTTTATAATTTTTGAATGACTTTTTAAAGGAAGGAAATAAATGCTAGGCAGACTAGAATACCTACATCAACTGGTCAGCACATTGTCTTGCCAGTAGGAAAATCCACTTCTTTTTTAAGATTTATTTATTTATTTGAAAGTCAGAGTTACAGAGGGAGGGACGGGGAAGAGACAGAGGGAGAGCGAGCTTCCAGCCACTGGTTCATTCCCCAAATGGCTCCAACAACCAGGGCTGAGCTATGCCAAGGCCAGGAGCCAGGAGCTTCATCCAGGTCTTCCACGTGGGTCACAGGGGCCTGAGCACTTGACCCATCTCCTGTTTTTCCCAGGCCATTAACAGGAAGCTGGATCAGAAGTGGAGCAGCTGGGACACTAACCATATGGGATGCCTGGCATTGCAGGCAGCAGTTTGACCTGAAAAATCTGCTTCCAAACCTAATTAATGTCAGAATAGTGCTTGGCAAAATCAGATAGAGGGAAATCCATTTTCTTCATTAGTAACATCACGTTATGATGTACTCCACGATTCAGACCTGCCAACGAAACAGGAATAATCACATCGGCTCAGAGATGGAAACCCCTAACAAACTCCTGTGCTTTGGAATCTTTCTCCTAGATTCCATATGACTCAGCATCTTTCCATGTGAGAATGTTTATTGTTTATATAATTTAATGAAGCCATGTGTTATATTTTTAATGTGTTTGAGAGAGAGAGCTGCCATCCATTGATTGACACCCCCCACCAATGCCATGAAGGGCCCCCAGCTGGAGCCAAAGTCCTCTAGAAACCCATGTGGACGGCAGGAACCCACTTGAGCCATCATTGCCTCTTCCCAGGGTCTGCATTAGCAGGAAGCTGAAACTAGGAGCTAGAGGTGGATATTGAACCCATGTACCCTGGTGTGAGATGTCAACATCAGAACTAGCATCTTAGCCAAAAGGCCAAAATCTCACCCCCACATATTTCTTACATTTAGTATTACTATAGGATCCCCAATGATATATACTATCTTATAATTATCTTCATCATTAAGCATTATCATTAACACATATTGTTATATAATTATTCTTTTTTGTTTGTTTGTTTTTTGTTTTTTGACAGGCAGAGTGGATAGTGAGAGAGAGAGACAGAGAGGAAGGTCTTCCTTTTTGCCGTTGGTTCACCCTCCAATGGCCGCTACGGACGGCGTATCTCGCTGATCCGAAGCCAGGAGCCAGGTGCTTCTCCTGGTCTCCCATGCGGGTGCAGGGCCCAAGCACTTGGGCCATCTTCCACTGCCTTCCCGGGCCATAGCAGAGAGCTGGCCTGGAAGAGGGGCAACCGGGATAGAGTCCGGCGCCCCAACTGGGACTAGAACCCGGTGTGCCGGCGCCGCAAGGTGGAGGATTAGCCTGTTAAGCCACGGCGCCGGCCAATAATTATTCTTTTTTATAACTATTCTTTAATCACTCACTATCATTATGAGTATCATTCATCATTAACAAACAATAGCTGTCTGACCATGACCTTTCTTGATAGCAGTTTGAGGAACATCCCAATTCAACGATAGTAACTAACAACACCAAGCTCTCTCCTCTTGTCCTCATGGCAACCTTACTAATAGACCACGCATTCATGACAATGGCCGGATCCAGCTCTAGAATCCTTTTCAACTCAGCGTTCTTGTGGCAGCCACTACCAGTTGACTGCTCTTAGCATACAAGTTCCCCCCACCCCAGTTTTGCCATTCTGCCTTAGATGCCCACCAGCGCACGTACAAACCATCTGTGTTAGTCTGAGTCCTTTCAGAACCACTTGCCAATATGAGATCACGGTCTTACCATCTATTTTTAAATGTGCAAGGGACTTATTAGAGAAAATGCCAGTGAAAGAAAATGAAAAAGGAGCCAGAGGAGGAGACAGCAGACGATAATGCAGGTCTTTGTGGAAAAAAAAAGGAGGGATCTAGGGCGGGGAGGAGAAGGGAGCACAGAAATAATGTCTTAGACCACAGTGCAGGCCCAAGCAAGCGTCAGCCAGGCCTGTGGGGAGTCCGTGAGCCAAAATCGCCCTTGAGAAGTCAGCATCTTGCAGGTACCAGATCTGCTTAGTATCCCTGCTCCACTAAGCTACTGGCTGAGAGCAGCTTGGAGGAAGCCACCCTCAGTGCAAACACGGTGATGGATTTCAGAGCACAGCAGGTTGGTCTGTGGGCCAATTAAGTGAAAGTATAGATGTGTGCAAGGCAAAAACTGGAGCCTGTGGTGGCCGTGAAAATATGTCTCCAGTTTCTCACTGTAGGGAGCATGCTGTGAAGTCGGTCGGCCTCTGGATGGTGTGGTGCTTGTGTTGTAGGCCTGTGCCCTCCACCTCCGTTGTGAAGTGGATGGGACCCCTCGTTGGATGCATCTGCTCCGAGCAGTCTCTGTTCTTGTGGCCAGGGGCAGTATGATTCATGTTCAAGTCATTTTGTCTACTTGGTTGTTCACCGCCTCTTCCATGGTGGATGTTAATATGTGACACAAAGCTCTTCACAATGTCTGCCCACTCCCATATGTCCATCCACAAGCCTCTATCCCAGACCTCTCTGTCCCAATCTTCCAGTTCTTCCAGGTTCCTGACCAGACAGCCAGGCCATTGGCCACTGCCCAGGAACTGTCTATATCTGACCCCAGGCCATTTCTCCCATACAAAGTGGGTGAGCAGTTAGGAAGATTTTCCTTCACCATTGCCTTTCAAAGCCATCACACCCATTTGCAGCTTGCACTGAGCCACCCCATCCATAAACCAAGCTCGGGCTTTTCCTTATCCTTCAGCTGGTGTACAGGGACCCACATATGGCAGAGTGTGAGTTGCAAGAGGGCTGCTGGTGCATCGTTTGATAAAGATGAGAAAGTTCGGGCTGCCAGTTCATGCAGCACATTCCTAGTCCCTGGTCCTGCCCAGGCCTGAACTTGGATGTTCGAAGATCCTATCATAGACTATAGTATACAGGGTCTGTATACAGGGTCTGTCCAACAGTGGAGGGTTCAAGAGATCCCACATCATAGTGGGCAGTTTGATACTCATGGTCCATAACCATCATCTCTGCCAGGGACTAGTAATATGCCCATAGCTCTTTCTCAAAACGTGTATACTTCTCTGCAGTGGTTGTCAGTCTCTTACTCTACAGTTCCAGGGGCTGCATAGTGGTTCAGTCCCTGGTGCTTGCCATAAGCTCCATCTTTTCCCATTGCATCTTTCCCCTACACAGACACTTCCAAAGCCATAGGGTCTGCCTGATGGTATGGGCCTAACCCATGGTTTGTTACACATGCTGTGAGCCCTGCTCAAGGTTGGCAGTTATCTTTGTCACACAGTACATGCGCCAGGGCAACGTTCGTATCTGTGGAAACAGCTGGGGATCTCTGTAATTCTATGTGTTCTACTCTCTGTTCAACTGTTTCTGTTCTCTCCCAACACTGCAAAAAGTAAGGGCTTCTTTGAAAGCCACCAGAGAGAGCCTCCGCCTTGCACACTTGGCCATTACCAGTTTAACTGCTCTCATTATCCCTCTGCTGGCATCAATACAGCTTAGCAGTAGTCAGCCAACTCTGCTGTCTTTGAGGACATTTTTCTCTCAATAGCTTTAAATGCACCAAGCCTCACATGGGCAACATCTTTCTTTTCCACCAGGACATTCTACCAGGTCACCCTGTGAGACCTTTAGCATTTGATGCAACACCGTATACTTCTCCATGCCCCCCCTCTCAACTAAGGTAAGCATCCTCCTTGCTGCCTAGATGGTGAGAGGGTCAGCCCAAATCACAGTCTTACCACCTATTTTCTTGGTCATGTCTTTTTTTATTAATTAAAGTAGGGATTATGTCATGAATTTCTATGTCATCCTTGCTCAGGGACTGTGATAATCTTCCTTGTTTGTGCTGTTGAAACAAACACTTAATCATTCTTACTACTTCTTTTAGTCCAGGTGATATGAGAAGCAAAAAGCCAAGATAGGATTAGATGTGTAAGAGATTTATTGAGTCAAAAGCTGGTGAGGGGAAAAGGGGAGCTAGAGGATGCTGGGAGAGACATCGTGTTGTGGCACTGCTCTGACATCTATGAAGAAGAAAAGAAAGATGTTAGCCTTTAGGTTTGTTTTGAGAAAGTTGCAACTAGGTCTATAGCATCCTCAAGCCAAAGGTGCCCTTCAGAGGAGGCAGAAATGGGCCTGCCTTGGCATCCTGCCATGGGCAGCCAGTGGGAACAGGCCAGGAGAAGTGGGCCGTGGCCTGAGTGCAGTGAGAGAAGTCAGACCCAGCAGCTGGGGCCTTTGGTTACTTATCCTCCCTGGACATTCTCTTGGCTGCCAGGTCACTGCCTAGACGCATTTGTTATCATAAAGAGCTCATCCCTACCGTGGATGTGGTGTTAATGCTTATTTTGCTCTGTTGGAGGTGGGCGGATAATTCGGATCCTTCTACTCAATACTGGGGGAAAGAGTCATCCTAATTACAGTCTGAACTGAACTTAAGTAATCAAAGGAATAATAAGGCAGTGAGTGGGCAGGCCTTCAGACTAGTGGTTACTTACTGTCTGTTAAGATACCCACATTCAGCCTGCGCTGTGGCTCAACAGGCTAATCCTCTGCCTTGCGGCGCCGGCACACCAGGTTCTAGTCCCAGTTTGGGCACCGGATTCTGTCCCGGTTGCCCCTCTTCCAGGCCAGCTCTCTGCTATGGCCTGGGAAGGCAGTGGAGGATGGCCCAAGTGCTTGGCCCTGCACCCGCATGGGAGACCAGGAGAAGCACCTGGCTCCTGCCTTCGGATCAGCGCGATGCGCCAGCCGCAGCGGCCATTGGAGGGTGAACCAACGGCAAAAAGGAAGACCTTTCTCTCTGTCTCTCTCTTTCTCACTATCCACTCTGCCTGTCAAAAAAAAGGATACCCACATTCCGTATTGGAGTACCCAAGTTTGACACCTTGGTATAACTTCCTGCTAATGTAGACCCTGGAAGGCAGCAGTGTATAACTCAAGCAGTTGGGTCCCTGCTACCCAAGTGGGAGACCTGGACTCAGCCCCAGGTTCCTGGCTCTGGCCCTAGCTCAGTCCTGGCTGAGTGAACCAGTAGTTGAGGATTCTCTTCTTTTTTTTTTCTTCATTTTCTCCCCCATGCCTCGCTTTCGTCCTAGTCTCTGAGATAAATAAATAAATTTTAAAAATAAATAATATCAATAGACAAACTTGTATTACAAAAAAAAGTCAAATACTTTAAAACTCTAAAAAAAAAAAATTCAGGAGCCTCATCCACCTGTCTGTGTGGCCCCTGGTGCAGGAGTGGTGGTGGCTCTATTCGTGCCACAACTCTCTGCTCACTTTCAGAGTTCACCAGTCAGCCATAACTCTTGCCTAGTTCTTGGGAGCAAGATGGCAAGATGATAATGGCTGAATCACTGTGGACACAATGTCTGGTGGTGTCAGAGGCATGAAGAGATTGCTGTGTGAAACAACAGTTCTTTATCTGGATGGAGCACCCATTTCCAATGCCATAGGAACCCCTGATGCCGGACACTTCTCCCCAAACCTAACAGTTGGGAAGAACCTCTGCCCAAAGGTTTATTTTGGTTACTGGTCACTGGACAGATGCCATCTGCGGAACAGGTACCTTGGCTCTCAAAAGAGTAAACAAAGAGGGCAGCCCTGGCTTCTCACATGATCATCATGCTGGGTGACTCCCACCAGTTTATACCCCATGTTTTTGCTCAATGTAGCCATTACAACCCTGTACTGTTAAAATAACTTTGCTCAGGCATGTGCAGAGGGCCTCAAATGAGCTGAGTTCTGGGAATTGATTTGTGAAGCCTGCAAGGATCTGATCACAAAGCCATCCTGTGTTGCAGCAAAGATCGACCAGAATCTCCACCCGGAGAGCAGCAGTACTATAGCCATTGACTCCAGACTGCACTGGTCCCACAATTTCACCCACATGTTAGGCTCTGCTGATTCTGGGCCCACTGAACTCATGAGCATGCGCCTCACCATCCACAGTGGCCAGCAGGGCAGTAGTGTAAGGGCCCATCTCAGCCACTTGCCAGGCAGCAGCTGTGCACAGGCTGTCAGGGCCTCCACACAGACGAGAAAATCAGAAAGTGCTGGTTTGGCTCAGAAGTAAATTAGCAAAGATGTGTCAGATGAGCAGTGATGAGCCTACATCTGGAACACATTCATTGCATGACAGGTTGCCCCAGACCATGGCCGTGCAGTACCAAAAAGACTGATTGGGGCCAGCATTGTGACGCAGCAGGGTAAGCCAGAGTTTGCAACACTGACAGCCCATATTGGAGTGCCAGGTCAAGTGTCCATGCTCCACTTTCAATCTAGCCTCCTACCAATGCCTCCTAGGAAGGCAGTGGATGGTAGCCCAAGTACTTGGGCTCCTGCCAACCACAGGGGAGTCTGGGGTAGAGTTCCTGACTCCTCGGTTGGGCTTGGTCCAGCCTAGGCCATTGTAGCCATTTGGGGAGTGAACCACTAAATGAAAGACATTCTGCCTCTCTCTCTCTCTCTCTCTCTCTCTCTCTATTTCTCTCTCTCTCTCCTTTCTTTCTCTCTGTGACTCTGCTTTTCAAATCAATCAATCTAAGGGAAGGTTTTGTGGTTGTTGTTTTTTTAATTTATTTGAAAACAAATAGAGAGAAGGACAGGAGAGACAGACAGAAAGGTCTTCCAAACTCTGGTTCACTCCCCAGATGGCCACAACAGCTGGAGCTGGGTCAATTCAGAGCCAGGAGCTTCTTCTGGGTCTCCCACGCTGATGCAGGGGCCCAAGGACTTGGGCCATCTTCTACTGCTTCTCCAGGCCATAGCAGAGAACTGGATCAGAAAAGGAGCAGCGAAGACTCAAACCGGTGCCCATATGGGATTCTGGGCCACAGGGAGAGGCTTAAGCCATAATGTCAGCCCCAAGAATGGAAGGTTTTAAAAAGTGTATATTCCTGTTTTGTTTCTGGGGTCTTTAAAAATTGAAGATTAAATTCTATCTGTGGGGGGCCGGCGCTGTGCAGGTTAACGCCCTGGCCTGAAGCGCAGGCATCACATATGGGAGCCGGTTCGAGACTCGGCTGCTCCACTTCCGATCCAGCTCTCTGCTATGGCCTGGGAAAGCAGTAGAAGATGACCCTGCACCCGCGTGGGAGACATGGAAGAAGCTCCTGGCTCCTGACTTCAGATCGGCACAGCTCCAGCCATTCTGGCCAATTGGGGAGTGAACCATCGGATGGAAGACCTCTCTCTCTCTCTCTCTCTTTCTCACTCTGTCTCTCTCTCTCTCTCTCTCTCTGCCTCTCCTCACTCTGTGTAACTCTGACTTTCAAATAAATAAATAAATCTTTAAAAAAAATTGTATCTGTGTACATGAATATATGTTTGAGGTTAAAATATAAATTAGGACTTTAAACGATGAAAAGGGACTCCTTCCTCTCGAACCAGCTCTCTTCCCCTGCCTGGTAAGAGCTGCCCATCAACTCTAGGGTGGTGAGGACCCGTGCCTGTGGTATGGGTTAGGTTTGGCCTCCCAGGTCCTCGAGGGAGGCTCTGGCTCCTCTTTCCCAGGATCAAAGCTGATTGCAGTCACTGGAGCTTTTGCTTCTGCTCTGCTCAGCCCTCAAGAGTGCGGCAAACCAGGACCCTGCCCCTTCCGTTTCCCGAGCAGTCGTGCCAGCTGTGCCAAGCCACGTGGCCCTCGGCCGTGCACGCACACAGCCATTAGTCAGACATGCCTTGATCATCTTTTTATGCCATAGGGTGACCCTAAAGACACGGCATTTGTAAGCAGAGGGGCTGGGGAATGACCGGCATAACCTCCTCACGGTCTAGTCATCTCTTTTTGAACAGGGAAATGATGCAAAATTGGATGTAGTCTCCTTTAACTATCAGTCCCTGGGGCTGGGAGCATTAAAAGTAGTAAGCCTTCCTCCTCCTCCCCTCCCACAAGAAAGCACAGTCTTGTTTGCCTGTGGCCCTGTCCTGCCCCTTTGCCAAGAGCTCGCAGGACAGTGAGCCCCATTTGCACAGGTTTTCCGTGGCTCAGAATCCTCTGCTGCCTTGGCTTTGAGAAGGCACTGAGACACACTCCTGCTGTGCCCTCTTCCTCCTGCAAAACTCCATCCTGTGTCTGTGTGGATCCCCAAAATGCAAAGTAAATGTTTGTATTAATATTGCTTAAACCTGCTGTTAAAAACATCTCAATATACAAATATCTTCTGTATATTCTATAAATATTTGTATATTCTAGAATATCTATAGATAGATATTAGAAGAAATTATTTCTTTCAATTAGCAAAAATTTAAATTTGTTCAAAGAAGAAGACTGATTTTTCATTCAAAGGATTTTTTTTTTTTAAGATTTGTTTATTTTCGAAAGCAAGAGCGACAGAGAGAGGAGAGACAGAGAAAGAGAGACTTCCATCTGCTGGCTCACTCCCCAAATGTCGACCAACAGCCAGGGCCAGGCCAGGACAAAGCCAGGAGCCAGAAGCTCCATTCAGGTATTCCACATTGGTGGCAGAGCCCCAAGTACATGGGCCATCATCTGCTGCCTCCCAGGCACATTAGCTGGAATCTGGATCAGAAGCACAGAGTAGCCGGGGCTCAAACCAGGACTCTGACATTTGATGCAGACATCCCAGGAGGAGCTTCACATGCTGTGCCACAAGGCCAGCCCCTTAAGGGATTTCTTTTAAAAGATTTCCTGGTTGGGGCCGGTGCCGTGGCTCACTTGGTTAATCCTCCGCCTGCGGTGCCCGCATCCCATTTGGACACCGGGTTCTAGTCCCGCTTGCTCCTCTTCTAGTCCAGCTCTCTGCTGTGGCCCCAGAAGGCAATGGAGGATGGCCCAGGTCCTTGGGCCCTGCACCCGCCTGGGAAACCAGGAGGAAGCACCTGTCTCCTGGCTTCAGATCGGCGCAGCGCCAGCCGTAGCGGCCATTTTGGGGAGTGAACCAGCTGAGGGAAGACCTTTCTCTCTGTCTCTCTCACTGTCTAACTCTATCTGTCAAATAAAAATTAAAAAAAAAAAAAAAAAGATTTCCCAGTTGATATATTCAATAGAAAACTGCAAATAAATTTCTTTGTTTTTAAAATCTTAAAAACTCTTCTTCTTTGAGAGGCAGAGAGAGAGCAAGCTCTCCCATCAGGTTCACTCCTCAAATGCCTACAATGACTGAGGTTGAGCCAGGAGCAAAATTGAGAGCTGGGAATTCAATGTGGTTCACCTGCATGGGTGGCTGGGACCCAGCTACTTGAGCCATCACAGCTGCCTGCCCGGGTCTGCATTGTCAGGAAGCTGGAGTCAGGAGCTGGAGCCGGATTTGGGAATTGAACCCAGGCTGTATGATGTGGGAGGCAGGACACCTTAACCCTTAGACTATATGCCTGTTCCTAAATAGCTTTGATTTTTCTTGATCACAAAATGTTTCTATTTTTTAAAAAGCCTCAAATAGTACCTAAATGGATTACTTAAAAATAAAAGTCCTCTGTAATCTCACTCCTCACAGATACCCATTGTTCACAGTTCAGTGAATAGTATTACAAATTTATTTACATGCATATGTCAAAATATACATGTATTTTTAAGGATTTACTTATTTGTTTGAAAATTAGAATTATGGACAGAGAGGTACATAAAATTTTTAAACAAAAATTAATATACCAAATTATGGTATAACTGAATTTTTAAACATTATACCTTTTACTCTTCATGGGTAATAAAAAGTAACATTTTTAAAAATTGATATATTGGGGCCAGTGTTGTTGTGTGGTGGGTAAAGCCCCAGCCAGTGGCACCAGCATCCCATATGGGCACCAATTCAATACCTGGTTGCTCCACTTCCAATCCAGCTCCCTGCTAATGCACCTGGGAAAGCAATGGGAGATGGCCCAAGTACTTGGGCCCCTGCACCCACGTAGGAGAGTGGGAAGAAGCTCCTGGCTCCTGGTTTTGGACTGACAAGCTCTGGCTGTTGCAGCCATTTGGGGAGTGAACCAGAGGATGGAAGCTCTCTCTCTCCTCTCTCCCTCTATAACTCTGCCTTTCAAATAAATGAATAAATCTTTTAAAAATATTAAAAATTCACAGAATAGCAAGTGTACATTAGTTTTAGTATATTCACTATGCTTTGCAGCCATCATTACATTATCCGTTCCCATAAAAACAAAGCAAAACAAAATCTATGCCTATGGACAGTTAGTTCTAATTCCTTCTTCCCCCCAGACTCTCAGTTGGTCATGTACCTTTGACTTTATGGATTTCCCTGCTCTAGAGCCTTCACATCGATATGTGGCCCTCCGTGTCTGGCTTCTTTCACATAGCGTGTTGTTTCCCGATTAATCCATGTTAGCCAGAACATCACCCCTTTTTATGCCTGAATAATATTCCATTGCAAGGCTATACTTTTATTTATCCATTTATCAGTTGTTATATTGTTTCCATTTTTGGCCATTATGAATATTCTATGTGCAAGTTTTTGCATGGACATTTGTTTTCAATCCCTTAGTACATACCTAGGAGTCTAGATCACGTGGTAATTCAACGTTGAATTCTTTGAGGAATTGCCAAACTGTTTTCCACCATCATTTCACCATTTCATATCCTCACCAGCAAACAAATTACTTTTTATATTTAAAATATCTTGAGCATAGGATGTACAGAGATTAATTTAATTTTTAGTAGATTTTGTATTCCATTGTATGAAGGCATCAAAATTTATTCAACGAATCCTCTAATAATGGATATTGCATTGTTCTCAGTTTTTTTATAATGTCAGCCAATGTTGTATTAAACATAGTTTATGCATATCTTAACAAGTGAAGTTACTTATTCAAAAGAGATTTATATTTTAATTATTCTATTAAGGCAAAAATGACATACATACAAGATACTATACATATTTCAAGTATATAATTTGGTAAGTTTTGGTTGTGTATGAAACCATGAAAATATCACTGTCAAAGTAATAAACATATCCATCATCTGAACATGTTTCTTCTTCCTTTTAAAAAATTTATTTATTTAATAGACAGAGAGTCCCTAAGTTGCTGTTTCTCTCTCCAAATGCCCAGAACAGCTGAGGCTGAGCCATGGCCAGAGCCAGGAGCCAGAAACACAATCCAGGTCTCCAAAGTGCCCCCCTGCTTCCCAAGGTCTGCGGTGGCAGGAAGCAGGAGTAGGGAACCAGAGCCAAGTGCATGTAACCCAGGTAGTGACAAAGGACATGAGCAGCTTACCTGATGTCTTACCGCTTCGTCAGCAACCTGCCCCTCCCCTCCCCACCCTTCCCCTTCTGACACCCGTCCTCCTCCTCTTCCCTATCAGGCAATCACTGGCCTGCTTTTAAGATGTTTCCTGAGAGTCCATGTAAGTTGACTTCCATAGTGTGTCTGCCCTCTTGTACTCAGCATATTTCTTTTACAATCCATCCATATTGTTTTAGTGCTAAAGAGAATTTGTTGTATGGATATACTAAATGTGTTCATCTATTCATCCACCGATAAACAGTTGGGTTGTTTTCCAGTCTTTAGCTATTCAAAGTAAAGCTGCTACAAAAAATTCACAAAATGGTGTTCAAGCATTGCCGGGTATGTTTTGCTTTCATTTCTCTTTGGTAAATACCCAGGAATGGAGTGACCAGATTGTATGGTAAGTAGATGTTTAACTTTCCAAGAAACTGCCAAACTGTTCTCTGAAGTGGTTGTTTCACTCAACCTTCCTCCCAGCAGTTCCTCCACATCATCACAATCTTTGGGATGGCCAGTTTCTAAGATCGTCACCATTTCACGTAGAATGCCAGGATAGCTCACGTGTTTTTAAGTGGCGCTTCCCTGGAGACTAGTGATGTCCAGCATCATTACATGTGCTTATTCGGCACCGTGTATCTTCTTTGATCAAGTGTTAATCTTTACCATTTGTTGATGTCCTTATTTTTATTGCCTTGTTTTGGAGTCCCTTATCAGATACACGATATGCAAACTTCTTTTCCACTTTGTGGCTTACCTTTTCTTTTTCGTGTCAGTCTTCCAAAGAACAGAAACTTGATTTTAATAAAGTGTAGTTTGTCAGTTTTTTCTTTTGTGACTTGTACTCTTGGTCCTATACCTAAGAATTTTTATTTCTAGGGGTCAGCTTTGTGGCACAGCAGGTTAAGCCACCAGCATCCCATATCAGGGTGCTGGTTCAGATTCCATTTGCTCTGCTTCCAGTCCACTTCCTGATAACACTCCTGGGATGGCAGCAGAAGATTGCTTAACTGTTTAGGAACCTGCCCCCCATGCGGGAGACCAGGATAGTGTTCCTTGCTCCTGACTGCTGGCTTCTGGCTTCAGCCTGATCAGCCCTAGCTGTCAGGGCCATTTGCAGAGTGAAACAGCAAATGGAAGATTTCTCTCTGAGTGTCTCTTCCTCTGTCTGTTGCTCTGCCTTTCAAATAAACAACTTTTTTTTATTATTTATTTGAAAGGTGAGTTACAAAGAGGGAAAGACAAGAGTCAGAGAGAGAGAGGTCTTCCAAATCCACTGGTTCACTCCCCAAATGGCCAAAATGGCCAAGCCTGGGGCCAGACCCAAAGCCAGGAGCCAGAAGCTTCATCCAGGTCTCCCACATGGATGCAGATGCCCAAGCACTTGGGCCATCCTCCACTGCCTTTCCAGGCACATCAGCAGGGATCACAAGTGGAACAGCCGGGACTTGAACTGGCACCTACATGTGATGATGGCACTGCAGGCGGCAGCTTAACTTGCTGTGCCACAACACCAGCCCAACAAAAAATTTTTTAAAAGAATTAAATGCTGGAGCCAGCACTGTGGCCGCAGTGGGTTAACGCCCTGGCCTGATGCGCAGGCATCCCATATGGGCACCGGTTCTAGTCCCGGCTGCTCCTCTTGCAATCTAGCTCTCTGCTATGGCCTGGGAAAGCAGTGGAAGATGGCCCAAGACTTGGGCCCCTGCACTCGCATGGGAGTCCTGGAAGAAGCTCCTAGCTCCTGGCTCCTGGCTTCAGAGCGGCACAGCTCCAGCTGTTGTGGCCATCTGGGGAGTGAATAATCAGACGAAGACCTCTCTCTCTTACTCTGCCTCTCCTCTCTCTGTGTAACTCTGACTTTCAAATAAAATAAATAAATCTTTAAAAATACATATAGAAAAGAATTCTATGCCTAACTCAAAGTCACAAAGATTTTCTCCTAGCTTTTCTCTTATGAACTTTATAATTCTATATATTACATTTAGGTCTATGATAATCTTATACATTTTTATACATGGTTTAAGCCATAGATCAAAGTAAATTTTGTTGCAATATAATATCCAATAATTCTAACATTATTTGTTGTGAAGATTATCCTTCTCTGCTCACTTACCTTGCAACCTCATGGAAAAGTCAGTTGTGCACGTATGTGTGGCCTTATTTCTGAACTCTACTTTGTTCCATTCATATTTTTGTTGTTCTAGTTGCCAATACTTCATTGTCTTGATTACTCTAATAAGTCTAAATAGCAGGAAGTGTTTGCCTCCCAACTTTCTTATTCTTAATAAAGTTTTTGGATTATTCTAGGTCCTTTGCAGTCCCAACTGAATTTGAGAATCAGTTTCTCAACTTGTGCACTAAAGTCTGTGGGGAGGATGAAGGGATTGCATTCAATCCATGTGTCAACTTGGACTGAACTGAGATCTTAACAGTGGCAGTTCTTCCAGCTCATTCACACCATATACCTCCCCTACTTACTGAGCTCTTCTTTAATTTATTTCATGAATTAAAATTTTAAATGTACATATCTTGCATATCTTTTTTCAGGTTTATCCTTAAGCATTGGATAATTTTTATATTGTTATAAATCATGTTGTTTTTATAATCTGGTTCCTATTTCCATTTTGCCCATGAAGATACAGTGGATATTTGTGTATTTTGGGGTACAATTGATTTTTTTCACATCTTGCAAACATGTATAGGCACATATGTATAATTGGACAAGGCATACTTGAGAGCTGGCCAAATAACTTCTTGGTTTCCACAGTAAAACCTGCAACAATGGCAAAGGGCAAGTGGAAATCTCCTCGTCCAAGTGACAATGGTAAGTCCAAACCAATATGATATTTCAGGGAGGAAAGGCAGAGGTCAGTTCTACCCGAAAAGAGATAAAGGTTGCAGGTGCATTTGTTTAATTCTGCCATCTGGCTCCTACAAAAACTGCATCTTGGAAGATGCTAATGAACTACCTCAAATTCACCCAAACAGTAGCCCAAATTTCACCTGCTGTGTGGGATGTGGTATCTTCATTGGAACAGATTTATATTGCCTCTGGTATGCAGTATATGGCCCTTGAGCTGCCAAAGGCCTTCTTTTCCATCTCTATTTTGAAGACAGATCAGAAAGTTCATGTTCATTCAGATCAAACTACAGTATACATTTATTGTCTTGTATAGAGCTATGCTAACCATTACATCATATATATATATATATATATATATATATATATATATATAAAAAAAATTCTCTGGGCATTCTGCACAATATTGCTTGGTCCATTATAATGTCAACATCATATTGACTGGACTAGATGAACAAAAAGTAGCAAAAAAGAATAATGTTGGTGGCTTTGGTAAGACACTCATTCCAGAAAATGCAAAATAAACCTAGCAAGGGTTCAAGGATCTACCATTAGCAAAAATATTCAGAGTCCCTGGTCTAGGACATAATGGGATATCCTTTCCAAAATGAGGGACAGTTAATACATCTTACATTTCCTACCAGTAACATAGAATCAAAATACCTAGAAGCGATCTTCAGATCCTGGAGGTATCATATTCTACACTTAGAGATGCAGCTCTGGCCCGTTTTACCAAACAAGGAAGTTTTCTGCTTTGAGTGGACCCCAGAGCACTGAAGGGCCCTGCAGTAAGCCCAGGCTGCAACACAAGCATTTCCATCACCTTGCCACTTGACCCATTGCACTCTGCGCTATTAGAGGCATCTGTGGTTGGAAAAGATGTCACATAGATTTTTATGGAAAGCCCCAACCGAAGAATCACAATGCCAAGTCCCTAGGATCTGAAGCAAGATCATGCTACATGCAGCAGGTAATTATAAACCATTTGAAAAATTAGCTTCTGGTAGACTATTATGTTCTGGTAGAGATGGAATGCTTGACCGTGGAACATGAAGTAACCTTGTGTCCAGAACTGCCCACCGTGAACTGGGTTCTGCCCGGCCCACGCAGTTACACAGTGAGGTTAGGTGGGTTCAGCAGCATTCCACTCTAAGGCGGAAGTGACACGTTTGGGATCATGCACATAAGCAGGGGCAAAGGGCAAAAGTTAGCAGAATGAGCAGGTGCCTCAGACCCCCATCGTTCTCCACTAATGCACACCACCTGCCCTCTGGTCATACCTATAGCCACCAAAGGGGGCCTTTGTGATTGGCTCACAGCAAAGGAAAAAATAGGACGGTGAGTCAGCTCACTGTGCATACAAGCCACAGATGGACTGCTGCTGCACCACAACCCTCTCAGAGGGGGCTCTGACCAGCGCTGAAGGGAAATGCTCCCAATGGGCAGAGCTTGGTGCACTGGCTCCTCCTCCTTGTTGGAAAGAAAAGCAGCCCAAGGTAAGGATGTGCAGACTCAAAGAAAATGACAAGTGGCATGGCTGTTTGGTCAAGCGATTGAGAGGAAGATTGGAGCACTGGGTACAGGCAGGTCTGGAGAGGAGGCTGGTGGATGGACAAATGGCAGAATGAAGAAATGTGGCGATATTTGTATTGCTTGTTAATATCCACCAGAGAACACTGACAAAGGAAAATCACCAATAAACCAAGGAGCTGGAATGATACACACACACACATATCCCAGAGTCTGAGAGTCTCTTCCCCAAGAATTTATTCATGACAATCACACAGTCTTGTTCTCTACCGAATTATATTCTGTATCAGTTTTCACAATACAGTTTTCCCCAAATCACAGTTCTGATCTAAGAAGCTGTTTCACTGTTTTTCCCTCTGTATATAGTATGGTACCCTTTGCATAAAAAGAAAGAAAATATGTATCTGTATTTTCTTTTATATACACAAAATACCCCTGGAAGGACATACAAGAAACAAATAAAAATAGGTGCCTTAAAGGAATAGGAGCTGTGTGATAGATTAGGAAAGAAATATTTTCATTGTATATGCTTTCAATTTTTTTCTGAAATGATGAGCTGTATTATCAATTCAAAAATAAATTTGACCAAAAATAAAACCTGCAAACAGTGTGAGTGTCACTTATTCAGCCAACATTTCCTCATCCTTTTTTCCCTTTGTCTCACTTTTTCTTAATTAGAGATACAGAGAGAGCTCTCATGCACTGGTGCACTCCCCCAAAGGCACACGATGGCTTGGGCTGGGTCCAGTCAAAGCCAGCAGCCAGGAACTCAATCCAGGGCTCCCATGCATGTGTCAAGAATCCAATTATTTGGACCGGTGCTGCGGCTCACTAGGCTAATTCTCTGCCTGTGGCACCGGCACCCCAGGTTCTAGTCCCGGTTGGGGCACCAGGTTTTAGTTCCAGTTGCTCCTCTTCCAGTCCAGCTCTCTGCTGCGGCCCAGGAAGGCAGTGGAGGATGGCACAAGTGCTTGGGCCCTGCACCCACATGGGAAACCAAGAGAAGCACCTGGCTCTTGGCTTTGGGACAGCACAGCCCCCGCAGTAGCGGCCATTTGGGAGGTGAACCAACGGAAGGAAGACCTTTCTCTCTTTCTCTCTCTCTCTCTCTCACTGTCTAACTCTGCCTGTCACACACACACAGAAAAAAGACTCCAATTATTTGACTTGAGCTATCACTGCTGCCTCCCAGGGTCTCCTTTAGCAGGAAGCTGAAGTCAAGAACCTGAGCCAGGAATCAAACACAGGCACTCCACTGTGGGAGGCGAGCATCTTAACCGCTGGGTTAAATGCCAGCTCCGGGCTTTCTTTTCCTAATTCCACACTCACATCAATTGCCACAAAAGCCCTCACCCATCCATCTCAGGATCTTTTACATTCGTTTCAGACAAATTCAGCTTATGCGCGTTCTTCTCACTCCCTCACGACGTCCCCTGCCCATATCTGCTTTTTCCATCTTCCAGAAAATTTTTCCTTCTTTTGGCTACAATCCCACTAACCTCTCCATATCCTGGAGTCTGTATTTTTCCATTTTGTCTGCTATCCCTATTGACTAGATCCTTCCCAGCATCACTGTCAACTTCAGATGGCCTCTGTTTTCAGAACCTGAGACAGAGCCTAATGTGTATTAGACACTCATTATGAGAGAATGGAATGCGTGAGTGAGGGAATGAATGACTCGGTGAGTGGTGTGCCCTACCTAGAGGAGGGAGCAGATCAGCCCATTTTTCTATGCAACCTTAAAACCAAGGCACTCACAGATTTTAGGAAGGCTGTGGGCCTTGTGTCTCCGCTCAGAAGCCCCCTGAAGGTGATATGGAGATGGCCCACTCCTGGCTGGAGGAGTGTGGTGTTCGGTGCTTATTCCCCATGGGGATATTTAATGAAATTTAAGATGGCGTGCTGGGCTTTGCCTTCTCTCTGAATTCTCCAGTCTCTCTGCCTCTCATTACTGTTGTGGATCAAAGCAATTGGGTATGGTGTCTGGCCATTCAGCACCTCTCTCAATTCATCCCGGAGGCCGGGGCTGCTAAGTCGCAAAGTGTCTGGCTCTCAGAACACTACAGTACAGCTTCTTGATCCACGGGGTGTCAAAGCGGAAAAGAGAAAATTTTAAATTTTCCTTTGACGTTCCTCAAAGGAGATCAGGGAATGAAAGGTTAAAAACCCCACCATCCATCAAACAAGTGAAATGTTCTTTCTCCATGTCCCAAAGTGTAGGTCCTAATAAGGTCAGGTCACCTCCTTTCTACCTTCTGTCCTCTCAGCCCTGCCTCAATAAACCGAAGTCTAAACGCTGAAATCACTAATTTGATTCTGAACCTCTCACGGAGGGAAAGCTAATTACGCGCTAGGGAAGAGCTGCAAGCCAAAGCCCTTTTTCTATGGAGCAGGAAACACTGTCTGACTTATTAAGAAACTACTGTATCGTTTATTTATCATATACCCCCTATATGGTAGACACCGTATCATTTGCTTTCACTAAGTGATCTGCTTGAATGTGGGTTTTTTTTTTTTCCCTTGAGCACATTTATTCATTCATTGCACAACTGGTAGCAAGAGGAAAAAAGATTCTAATGGGAGAATTCTCCTCTTCACTTGCGTGGGTTCTCAACAGTGAGGGCGAGGAGAAAATGAAGGGTTAGTGTGACTGGCTTTGATTTTCTACAGATGGGGCGTTGTTATTTAAATATAATTTCTTTATGTTGTAGTTCCTGGTTTTGAAAGATGGCTTTATGGTTGAGCTACAACTAGACGCACAGCATCAGTCATTTACATTCCCACTTGCTAATTACACCAGAAAACATTGCACTCTGTGTGGATGTGCAATCGCTGGCCACACTCCAGCTTCCTGAACGATGAGCTAGAAGCAGCCGTGTGTATCATCACTGAGTAACTGAACGCCAGTGTGGGATTTTGCTATGTCAGTACTTAAAGTGGTATGCACTCTCGTGAGCAAATTTGTCAGGGCTTACAGGGAAATAAAGGAGAATGATTCACAAACATCACTGCAGTCTAATTTTAGAGCATTTTTTTTCTGTCATGAAAGAAACTCCACACTCATTAGTTGTCAGTTCCATTTCCCACCCCACCCCCCCTTCTCAGCCCTTAGCAGCCACTCATGAACTACTTTCTATCTCTGTAGCTGTGCCTGTTCTGCAAATTTCTTTTTTTCTTTTTAAAGATTTATTTATTTTATTTGAAAGGCAGAGCTACAAAGAGACAGAGGCGGGGGTAGGGGGAGGGAGAGGGAGAGAGAGAAGTCTTTCATCTGCTGGATCACTCCTCAGGATAGCCACAACAGCCAGAGCTGTGCCAATCTGAAGCCAGGAGCCAGGACTGTCTTCTGGGTATCCCATGTGGGTGCAGGGGCCATCTTCTACTGCTTTCCCAGGCCACAGCACAGAGCTGGATTGGAAGTGGAGCAGCCGGGACTCAAACCGTTGCCAAATGGGATGCTAGCACTGCAGGCGGCAGTTTTACCCACTATACCACAGCATTGGCCCATGGAGAATTCATATAAATGGAATCAAGGCTCATCTTTGTGGCATGAACTCATACTTCACTCATAACTTTCTTTCTTTCTTTCCTTTCTTTTCTTTTTTTTTTTTTTTTTTTTTTTTTTTGACAGGCAGAGTGGACAGTGAGAGAGAGACAGAGAGAAAGGTCTTCCTTTCGCCGTTGGTTCACCCTCCAATGGCCGCCGCGGCTGGCACACTGCGGCCTGCGCACCACGCTGATCCGATGGCAGGAGCCAGGTGCTTCTCCTGGTCTCCCATGGGGTGCAGGGCCCAAGCACTTGGGCCATCCTCCACTGCCTTCCCAGGCCACAGCAGAGAGCTGGCCTGGAAGAGGGGCAACCGAGACAGGATCGGTGCCCCGACCGGGACTAGAACCAGGTGTGCCGGCACCGCAAGGCAGAGGATTAGCCTAGTGAGCCGCGGCGCCAGCCTCATAACTTTCTTAATACTCAAAAAATAAAATAAATTCTTTATGAAGTAATTGTTTTGAAGATAGACATTTAGTTTAGTTCTGTGCCTAAGTATCTTTTTTTTTTTTTTAAGCTTTATTTATTTAAAAAGCAATGAGAAGGAAAAATAGAACTTCCATCTGCTGGTTCACTCCCCAAATGCCCACAACAGCCAGCTCTAGGCCAAGGCCAAAGTCAGGAGCCAGCAACTCCCATCTTGGTCTCCCACATGGGTGCAGGGGCCCAAGCACTTGGGCCATCTTCTGCTGCTTTCCCAGGTGCATTAGTGGGAAGTTGGATCGGAAGTGGAGCTGCTGGGACTCCAGCTGTTACTCCAGTACAGGATACCAGTGTCACAAGCAACAGCTTAACCAGCTGTGCCACAACACCAGCCCATGCTTACATATCTTGATTGTGACAAGGTAGGAATTTTTTATTTGCGTATCTTGATAGAAATCTATATATTTTCAGTTAAGAAAATGATAATTAAACAGAAAGCAAGTAGTACATACTTTTATATTAAAGTTGCTGATACATTTCTCCATTTCTACAAATTCATAGGTATCATGGAAAATTAATAATTTTAATGCATTTCCTAAGAAAATTATCTGGAAGACTGAAAATCCTGGGGGCTTGAAAACTAATGAAAATATTGCTATCCTTTAATCAAAATACCAAATAGAAGCCTGAAAACTCATTTTAGAGTAAGGCTATTCAGTCACCCCAAAAATAAAGCAAGGTCAAAGATTTTCCACTGTGTAAAGGGACATAAAACCATGGCGGTTGTCAGTGCCTGTAGGGCGCCAGCCAGTGTATCTTTCAGCAGTTCACCCCGGCTCTTCCCACAGCTCCCTTCAGGGCTCTTTGCTCCACCTTCCTTGGACTTCCTTTGCCTTCCTGCCTTTCAACTGTTCTCTTATCATCACACGCACCTTGCATGTAGCAAGATAACACAACTAACCAGGCACCAAATATCGAAGAGGCTTATCCTCCAGAATCCTCCAGTGACAACCGCATACAGCATATGGGTGGGCTTCAATACAATAGCGCCTTAGTCACTTCTGGTTGCTACAACAAAGTGACATAGACTGGGCTTCTTAGAACTAACAGAAAGGCATTTCCCACAGTTCTAGAATGCGGGAGTCTGAGGTCAGTGTCGGGTTCTGGTGAGGGCCCTTTCTTGGGCTGCAGACTTCAGACTGATTGTAACCACTCATGGTAGGAGGGAGGGGGAGGGGGAAGGAGGGAGAGAAAGAGAGAGAGAGAGCTCAGTGCTATTTCCATTCATGAAGCCTCCACCCTCATGATCTAACTACCTTCCACAAGTCTCATCTCCAGATACTATCACATTGGGAATTACATTTCAATGAATTGGGGGACACAAATGTTTGGCCCACACCAATTGGCAAATTAAGACCTGATTATCGGGCCGGCGCTGTGGTGCAGCGGGTTGGAGCCCTGGGCTGAAGCGCCGGCATCCCATTGGACACCAGTTCTAGTCCCAGCTGCTCCTCTCCCAATCCAGCTCTCTGCTATGGCCTGGGAAAGCAGTAGGAGATGGCCCAAGTCCTTGGGTCCCTGCACCTGCGTGGGAGACCCAGAAGAAGCCCCTGGCTCCTGGCTTCAGATCGCTGCAGCTCCGGCCGTTGTGACCATCTTGGAAGTGAACCAGCAGATGGAAGACCTCTCTCTCTGTCTCTACCTTTCTCTGTAATTCTATCTTTCAAATAAATAAAATAAATCTTAAAAAAAAAAATACTTGGTTATGTTTTCAACAAATCAGGGCTTCCAAAAAAAAATTAAGAAAAACATAAACATATGTTTAATAGTTTCAAAAAATAACTGGTAGCTACACTGCTATGAAATTAAGAATAATTGTATTCTTTACACTTACTTTACAATTTCGTGTTACATGTATTTTGTACTAAGGAATAGGAAGGTGTTATAAGCTGACCTAAGCTACTCTGGTATACACATCACTTGGGTTCTTTTGGAAAAAGGACAATAACTGAATAATAAAATTTTTTAAGCAGTTTATTTTATTTTATTTTATTTTATTTATTTATTTATTTGACAGGCAGAGTGGACAGTGAGAGAGAGAGACAGAGAGAAAGGTCTTCCTTTCGCCGTTGGTTCACCCTCCAATGGCCGCCGCCGTTGGTGCGCTGCGGCCGGCGCACCGTGCTGTTCCGATGGCAGGAGCCAGGTGCTTCTCCTGGTCTCCCATGGGGTGCAGGGCCCAAGCACTTGGGCCATCCTCCACTGCACTCCCTGGCCACAGCAGAGAGCTGGCCTGGAAGAGGGGCAACCAGGACAGAATCCGGAGCCCCGACCGGGACTAGAACCCGGTGTGCCGGCGCCGCAAGGCAGAGGATTAGCCTGTTGAGCCACGGCGCCGGCCCTGAATAATAAATTTTACCTGAATGAATTCGTGCTCCTCCCACGACCTTTGTACCAGAGTATAAGAAAGGAAAATTCAGGGGCTTCACAGCTTGCCCACATTTCTGTCAGCATCCCATATCAGAGCACCAATTCAAGTACCAGTTGCTCTGCTTCCAACCCAGCTTCCTACTAATGGGCCTGGGAAGTTAGTGGATAATGATTCAAGTACTTGGTTCCTGCTACCCATGTGGGAGACCTTGATGGTGTCCTTGGCTTCTGGCTTCAGCTTGGCCCAGCCCTGCCTGTTGCAGCCATTTAGGGAAGGAGCCAATGGGTAGAAGATTCTCTCTCTCTCGCTCTCGCTCTCGCTCTCACTCTCACTCTCGCTCTTGCTCTCTCTCAAATAAAATAATTTTTTTTTAAAAAAGTATCTAACAAAATGGAAGCGACTGAGTGTCACTATTTCCTTCAGTATATTTGGTAGTTAGGACTACTGTTTTCAGTTGAGAAACCATGCTTGTTGCATAATAATCCAAATACCCACGTGGATGTGTCTTCTAAAACTCACCAAATACAAACCTGGAAAAAGGAAGGAAAAGGCCTATATGGGTATCTGAGGGAAGAGCATCTCCTTGAGTCCGAGCCTTGAGACTGGACAACTGGAGCGCTCCTTGCATGTCAAGGAACACTGTGGAGGGCAGTTTGGCCAGAACAGAGGTGACACAAGGTAGAATAACACCCGAATAGCAGAGTAAGTGGGGGAACTGAGACAGATCACATAGTGGAGTGTAGATCATACAAAGGTTCTTTTACTCTGAGATGAGAAGGTACTAGAGAGTTCTAAGTGTATGTTGTAATTAGACCCACGTTTTAATAGGCTCCAGTAGACCACAAAAGGGCAAGGTGGAAACAGAGAAATCTGCTAAGAGGCTTTTGAAGTAGCCCAGGCAAGAAAGGAGAGCAGCTTGAAGCAGACAGTAGCCAAGATGGTGAGAAGCAGTGGAGTTGTGAGTCCTAGAACAAGAGGGTGTCGGTGATGTGGGCGATATGAGACAAAAAGATGACCCAGTTGTCTTTTTTAAAAAAGATTTATTTTATTTATTTGAAAGACAGAGTTACAGAGAGAGGCAGAGATAGAGAAAGAGATCTTCCATCCGCTGGTTCACTCCCCAGATGGCTGCAACGGCTGGAGCTGCGCCAATCTGAAGCCAGGAGCCAGGAGCTTCTTCTGGGTCTCCCACGTGGATGCAGGGGCCCAAGGACTTGGGCCATCTTCTACTGCTTTCCCAGGTCATAGCAGAGAGCTGGATTGGAAGAGGAGCAGCCGGGACTAGAACCGGTAACCATATGGGATGCCGGCGCTTCAGGCCAGGGCTCCAGAACCCTTTGCACCACAGCGCCAGCCTCCCCAGTTGTCTTGATGGTAAATCCCTTGGGGGGGGGGGGTGGGAGGGAGAAGGGAGAGAGAGAGAGAGGGAGAGGGAGAGGGAATCTAAAGATATAATGCAGTTTCATATGGCATGTATGTGAAAAACAACAACATTGTATCAGTATATTTGGCATTCTAAATGCTTCTCACATATTATCTTCTTTTTCTTCGTGTATCAGGTAACCCAAGAATCCATTACTATATTTCTCCAAGCATACATATGTGAAACTCCCACAGCTTGCCCAAGTTTATGACACATGATTTCTTGCTCTCTTCTAAATATACTCATTCTCTTTGTGTTTCCATGGCTAACTACACCATGATTACCATCCCAAAAGTATTATTAGTGTAAATAGACAGACCCTCCCAATTCTTAGGAACTTTCAGACACAGAAATTGAACTCTGGAAATTGCTTCAAAATGAGAAGAGTAAGTGGTATAAAATAGTGATGATCAAAGTAGTGCTATAGGGTCCGGCGCTGTAGCGTAGTGGGTAGAGTTGCCGACTGCAATGCTGGCATCCCATATGGACACCAGTTCAAGTCCCGGCTGCTCCTCTTCTGATCCAGTGCTCTGCTATGGCCTGGGAGAGCAGTAGAAGATGGCCCAAGTTCTTGGGCCCCTGTACCCATGTGGGAGACCCAGAGGAAGCTCATGGCGCAGCTCCGATCATTGCGGCTATCTGGGGAATGAGCCAGAAATGGAAGACCTCTCTCTCTGCCTCGGCCCCTGTGTAACTCTGCCTTTCAAATAAATACATCTTAAAAAAAAAAAAAAAAAGTAGTGCTCTAAGTGTTTTCTGAAGGCAACTGTTTAGGGGGAAAGGATTGTTTCAATCTAACACATTTTAGATGTATCACTATTATATTTTTGATATCAACACATTTTCCTAGGCATTTGCAAATTCAAGTTTTAACAAAGATGAGTTCTTATATGGCATATTCTACATGTGACTTTGAAGCTCACCAACCTGGGTTCCCATTCTGGCTCTGCCTGCATTCCAGCTGTGTAAACTTGATCTTGGACAAAGAACTTATCCCAGCATTTTATTGTACAACAAGGACAATAATAGTGCCTTGTCCTGTGTGCTCTTGTGGAGAGATTAAATGATGTGTGGAATAGGTTTCCTATGTGTCTGGTGCACAGTCAACACTCAATAACGGCCTCCATCAGCATCACCACATCCACCATTGCCTACGTCGTCACTGGGCTAGCAGTGTCTATTGTTGGTAAACCTTTAATTATCTTCACCCAATGCAAACAAATATATTGTTCATTGTAGTCAATTATATACACAATCAATAAATATACAATCAAATAAAATAACGGCTGGCATTGTGGCATCTCCAGGGTTAAGCTGCTGCCTGCAACACCTACATTCCGTATGGGTGCCAGTTTTTGTCCCTGTTGCTCCACTTCCAATCTTGCTCCCTGCTAATGTACCTGGGAGGGCAGCAGAAGATGGCCCAAGGGCTACTGCTACTCACATGGGAGAGCCGATAGAGTTGCTGGTTCTTGACTATAGTGTGGCCCAGCTGCCAGCTGTTATAGTCATTTGAAAAGTGGACCAGCGGATGGAAAATCTCTCTCTCTCTCTCTCCCTCTGTGTGTGTGTGCGTGTGTGTGTGTAACTCTGCCTGTCAAATAAATGTTTCAAAAAATAAAATAAAAACAAAGCACCAATTTTCTGTCAAATATTTTCTCCCCAGTACTTTTTAACAGATTATTTGGGGGCAGGGTGGAGGAATAAACAATGGAATGAATCTGTTCTTTCCTTCTAGCTAGTGTTTTTGCTCTTTGTGAAAATTGCTACCAGCATGAAGTCACTTAAGCAGCAAGGGCTGGCTCCTGACTTTCAGGGCGGTCCTCCCTCTTCTGGGCACGATGAGCCTGCTGATCAGGGAACAGTGGAAACAGGCCACTGCGAGGGCAGAGCACTTCCTCTCGTCCCTCTGTCTCTGTCTCTGTCTCTCTCTCTCATCAATAAACAGTAGAAAGTGGTTGGAGTGAAGAAAATTCGTTCAGTTAAAAAAACACTTTTTTTCAACCTTGAATTCTTGCCCATTTCTACCTTAGAGGGATAATGTCAAACAAAATCCATTTTTCGTATGAAGATAAAGTTGTTTTGCTCTTTGATTTGTGTGTTCTATGGATTTCTTACAGAAAATCCAAGCCATATCTTCCATTTCTCTTTAAATGTAGAGAATGCCATCCTTGAGGCAGGTGTTGAGTCTAGAGCTTAAGACTCCCACAAGAGAGTGCCTGGCTTCGATTCCCAGCTTTGGCTCCTGACTCCAGTGTCCTGCTAACATAGACCCAGGAGGGCAGCCGTTGTGGCTTAAATAACTGGGTCCCTAACACCCACATGGGAAACCAGGATTGAGTTCCCACCTACTTTCAGCCCCAGCCCAGCCCCACCCATTACAGGCATTTAGGGAGTGAACCAGAGGATGGTCCCTCTGGCTGGCTGTCCATCTGTCTGCCTCTCTCTTTCTCTGCTTCTCAAATAGAGAAATAAAATTTTAAAATAAAGAATGCCATACTGGCAGGCACTGTGGCTCAACAGGCTAATCCTCTGCCTGCGGTGCCGGCACACCAGGTTCTAGTCCCGGTCGGGGCGCCGGATTCTGTCCCAGTTGCTCCTCTTCCAGTCCAGCTCTCTGCTGTGGCCCAGGAAGGCAGTGGAGGATGGCCCAAGTGCTTGGGCCCTGCACCCCATGGGAGACCAGGAGAAGCACCTGGCTCCTGGCTTCAGATCAGCGCGGTGTGCCAGCTGCAGCACTTCAGCTGCGGCGGCCATTGGAGGGTGAACCAACGGCAAAGGAAGACCTTTCTCTCTGTCTCTCTCTCTCACTGTCCACTCTGCCTGTCAAAAAAAAAAAAAAAAAAGAATGCCATACTGTCTGTGTTGTATCTTATAAACAATGCTCCACATAGCAGTGAGAGAATAGGGGCCACTTTAGATGGTGATTTTCTCCCCAAACATCAGCTTCCAGATCCTGGGACTTTTTGTCTGGTCAAAGGTGTAAAGTAGAGGTGACCGGGAATCCTCACCATAGGTCTTTCTTTCTCATTTCTCTGCATCTTTTCCCCAAAAGCAAAATCCCAACAAGTCTCTAACTTGGAAACTATTCATTTGCAGTGTTTTCATATTGTTTGGAGGGTAAGTTTGTTGGTTTTCTCTACTGTACCCCTGACACCTAGCACGTAAGTATTTGCTGCATGAAAATAATAATAATGTTGAATAATTTATTATTTTTAAAAGAATGATATATAAAACATAGGCATGTAGCCAAAGAGGACTCAGAGAGAAATCACTTGGGTACTTGTAAGTGGACAACACAATCTTGGAAATTACCATTCTTCAACTTCCTGAAGAGAAGCAATGCCTCATTAAAGACAAATGTAAGAGGATCGCTTGGCACCTATTCTGAGCACTTTCTAAAACCAGAGATGACTCCATTTTTTTTTAGACTAGGCCTAATTTTTGTTCTTTTAAATAAATTATAAGGAAAAAAATTGAGAGCCAGCATTGTGGTGCAATAGGTTAAGCCGCCTGCAGTGCCATCATCCCATGTAAGCACTGGTTTGAGTCCCGGCTGCTCGGCTTCTGATTACCTGCCAGCTAGTGCTCCTGGAAGTGAAGATGTCCCAGGTGCCTGGGCCCCTGCCACCACACGGGAGGCCCGGATGGAGTTCCAGGCTTCTGGCTTCAAGGTAAGTAGAAGGGATGTGTAGTACCTATTTATTTTCTAACCAAAACAACAGTAAGCCACATTCAGGTGTTAGAGCACTGTTTTAGACTTTTGCCTAAGGGAGTCCTTACCTTTTCATATGTTTAGTAAGATGTAACTGTGTCTACATGACAATCTAAAAGACACGGAGTTCTTTTTAAGTACTATACATTTTTTATTATTGATTGTATCCACTTGAAAAGCAGAGAGACAGAGAGATTTCCTCCATTTGCTGGTTCAACTGCAAATGCCCACAACAGCGGGGGGGGGGGGGGGGGGGGGGAGGGAGTTGCTGGCCAGGATGAGATCAGGAGCCTGGAACTCCATCTGGGTCTCCCCCATGGGTGGCCAGGACCACAGCTCTTGAGCCACCACTGGTTGCCTTCCAAGATGCTGACCAGCAGGAAGCTGTATGGGAAGCAGAGCTGAGACTCAAACTCACAGACTCCAAGATGGGATGTGGCCATCCCAAGGGGACACTTAACCGCCGGGCCAGTGCCTGCCCTGACGCACAGTTCTTTTTTTTTTTTTTTTTGACAGGCAGAGTGGATAGTGAGAGAGAGAGACAGAGAGAAAGGTCTTCCTTTTGCCGTTGGTTCACCCTCCAATGGCCGCTGCAGCCGGCACATCTTGCTGATCCGAAGCCAGGAGCCAGGTGCTTCTCCTGGTCTCCCATGGGGTGCAGGGCCCAAGCACTTGGGCCATCCTCCACTGCCTTCCCGGGCCATAGCAGAGAGTTGGCCTGGAAGAGGGACAACCGGGATAGAATCCGGCTCCCCGACCGGGACTAGAACGCACAGTTCTTATCTGCAACAAGTTCCCCTTCTTCAGGGAGTAAAGCACGGTTTTTTCTTTAACAAAACTCTTCTGATACAGAAAGACTGGGATTGAGGGAACCTCTAATCATGGTCCTGCTCCCTCAGTTAAATAGGGTTCATTTCAATAGGTAGGCCCCTCTCTGTTCCTTCCTGCTATTATTTGTATTTATTCAGATATTAGGACAATATTAATATTAGTACACTTATGTTGATGTTAGTAAAACTATCAGTGCTGATATTTACACAATTATGTCTCTTGGAAAATTGCGAGCTTTATATGCCCCATTTGTGGTGAGAATGTGCACTTTCGGGGCAGGCACTGTTAAGTCAGCATGTTAAGTCACTGCCAACAGCACCAGCATCCCATATGAGCACGGGTTCAAGTCTGCTCTGCTCCCGATCCAGCTCCCTGGTAATGCACCTGGGAAAATGTCGGAGAACAGCCCAAGTGCTTGGGTCCCTGCACCCACGTAGGAGACCTGGAAGAAGCTTCTGGCTGCTGGCTTCAGCCTGGCCTAGCCATGGCCATTGTGGCCATTTGGGGAATGAACCTGCAGATGGAAGATTGTCTCTCCCTCTCTGTAACTTCGGCTTTCAAATGCATAAAATAAATTAAATTTCTTTTTTAAAAAATGTGAACTTTTTTCTGAGAAAATTGCGGATGAATCTTGGTAAGACAAATCTGAGGGGCCAGCACTGTGGTGCAGAGGCCTAAGCTGCAGCCTGCAGGGCCGGCATCTCATGGGAGCTACAGTTCAAGTCCCTGCTGCTGTACTTCCGATCCACCTCCCTGCTAATGTGCCTGGGCCTCTGCCATTCATGTGGGAGACCCGGAAGAAGCTCCTGGCTCCTGGCTCCTGGCTCCTGGCTTCCACCTGGCCCAGGCCCAGCCAATGCAGTCATTTGCAGAGTGAAACGTTGATGGAAGAACTCTGTATCTGACTTTCTCTCTGTAACTCTGCCTTTCAAATTAATAAACAAGATTTTTTAAAAAGACAGTGTTGATAAAATTAGTTCTAAGAGTTTCATGTTTCTATTCTCTTTTTTTTTTTTTTTAAGGGAGAAGGGGGGAAAGTCATTAAATGTATGAAGGTGTCACTTTGCTCCAGGACCATAAAAAGGAATTTTGCCAAAAGTCCTCTGAAATAGGTTTTTTTTTTTTTTTTTTTTTTTTTTTTTTTTTTTTTTTTGACAGGCAGAGTTAGACAGTGAGAGAGAGAGACAGAGAGAAAGGTCTTCCTTTTTCCGTTGGTTCACTCCCCAAATGGCTGCTACTGCCAGCACTGCGCTGGTCTGAAGCCAGGAGCCAGGTGCTTCTCCTGGTCTCCCATGCAGGTGCAGGGCCCAAACACCTGGGCCATCCTCCACTGCACTCCCGGGCCACAGCAGAGAGCTGGACTGGAAGAGGAGCAACCAAGACAGAACCGGTGCCCCAACTGGAACTAGAACCCGGGGTGCCAGCGCCACAGGCAGAGGATTAGCCTAGTGAGCTGCGGCGCCGGCCTGGAATAGGTTCTGATGGATGGATGAAGTCTTTATACTAAAAAAAAAAAAGAGACATGTAAATTGACTTAGAACTATACATTTTTTTTTTTAGATTTATTTACTTATTTGAAAGAGTTACACAGAGAAGGAGAGGCAGACAGAAAGAGGTCTTCCATCTGATGTTCACTCTTCATATGGCAGCAACAGCCAGATCTGTGCCCATCTGAAGCCAGGATCCAGGAGCTTCCTCCAGGTCTCCCACATGGGTGCAGGGGCCCAAGGACTTGGGCCATCCTCTACTGCTTTCCCAGGCCACAGCAGAGAGCTGGATCAGAAGTGGACCAGCCAGGACTCAAACCAGCGCCCATATGAGATGCTGGCACTACAGGTGGTGGCTTTACCCGCTATGGCGCAGCACCGGGTCCGGAGGTCCACATTTTAAGTGCTACTATGGTCCTTCCTAGTTACTGGCTCTTGGGAGACAATCCTTCTGAAAGTGAAGAGTCTCCTTATGATATGAACACTATCTGTGCAGGGGACTGGCTCCAGGACCTCCTTGTAGATATTAAAATCTGCAGCTACTCAAGTTCCTTACATAAAATGGCATAATATTTGCATATAATCCACGCAAATCCTCTAGTATTACTCTAAATCACCTGCATTACTTATAATCACAAAAACAACATAAATGATACGTAAATTGTTGTTACACAGAATTGTTTAGAAAATAATGACAAGAAAAATTTTTTTACTTGTTTAGTATGTTTGCTAAACACACTAAACATTAGTTTAGTAATGGCTTTGCTTTTTTCTTTCTTTCTTTTTTTTTTTTTTTTGATCCACGAATGGTTGAATCCATGGATGTGGAATCCGTGGATATGGAGGGCCGACTATATTTACCCTACCAAACTAAGTAGTATAAAAATAGAGTCCAGGGGCCGGCGCCATGGCTCACTTGGTTAATCCTCCATCTGTGGCGCTGGCATCCCATATAGGTGCCAGGTTCTAGTCCCAGTTGCTCCTCTTCCAGTCCAGCCCTCTGCTGTGGCCCGGGAGGGCAGTGGAGGATGGCCCAAGTGCTTGGGCCCCTGCACCCACATGGGAGACCAAGAGGAGGCACCTGGCTCCTAGTTTTGGATCGGCATAGCTCCAGCTGTAGCGGCCATTTGGGGGGTGAACCAACAGAAGGAAGACCTTTCTCTTTCACTGTCTAACTATCTATCAAATAATTAAAAAAAAAAAAATGAGTCCAATTAGAAGCCATTAGAGGAAGCCAGAGCCTTATGTCCCTGGTGATTACGTGGAAGGCCACCCACCAGCCCAGAGCACCCAGCTGGACGTTACGAAGCTAGAAGTGAACTTCGATTGTGTTAAACCACTGAAATGTGTCTGTTAAGGTCCTGGAGTCTGCCTCTTACAGCAGTCAGCATTAGTTCCCCTAATCATTCAGGAGTTCTAATAGCTGATTTCTTTTGGCTGTGCCATTTTTCTGCTTCAGGTTTGCCATAATTTTAGCTGTAGCACAGGACTGACCTTGCCCTGAAGTCAGCTCCAGTCCTGACTATATATGACCTTTAAGTTCACGGACACGTAACCATCTAACTGATGCAGACTCTCACTGCAACAATTCCAACTTCTTAAAAGCAAACATATAATTGACCCATCTAGTATTAGATATCCACAGCTTGTCCTACAAGCAATGCTGGGGGAGGCTGGTGAGTCACATGTACTTTCCAGGATGTCGTAGGCAGAATAATATCTCAAAAAAAAAAATTACTCTGGACAGGAAAGCAATGAATGTCAAATTTCCTGCAAATACCATCTTTGCAAATCTTACCAAGGGGTCACATCCAGACATTTGTCTTCTGGAAAACTCTCTTTAAAATCTATCTCTAAAAAGAACAAGGCCCCAGATGGCACGCCTGTACCCTGTTGTATTTTCTAAGCTCAAATTTATTGTGTTAAGGCCAACTGGGTAAATGAGATCAGGAAATTAATCTCTTCAAAAAAAACTTTCACTCCATTTATGAGGGTGTGGTATTCTGTAATGTCTGCAACACATGAACCAAACCAGAGTTCAATCCAATAGCCCCAAAGAGAAATTTGTAGAGTAGCCAGCAGGGTAGATATTTCAATCATTAGGAATTTCTCAAATTGCCTTTGATCACCAGTTTCTCCTATTGTCCGTGCTAAAAAGAGTTATACTCACTTTTTATAAGAACTCCTGGCTGGAAACATTCTTTTTCCTCTTGTATCTTCCATTGAAGGACACCCTGGGGGCTTGAAACATCAGAACTTCTGAAATAGTAATAATCCAATATCAACAAGAAAATTTACACATAAATAACATGGCTTCTAAACTCCAACACATCCAGCCATGAGAACAGGGCAACTCGCGAGTTTCTTTAGGAAATCAAGGCAACTGCTGACCAGAATGGACTCATTTTGGAGTTCTAAAGGGCTTTTGAGACCTACATACGTGGTGCCTACAGCTGCCTCTGGTACCGAGTGCAGGACTAAGGCAAAGGAAAGGAAGAGAGAGAAAAGAGAACAATGTGGGAGACAACACTGGGCAGGAGACAGGAGGAGAGAGACAGCAGAAGGAGAAGAAGCAAAGAGCCAAGCTGAAAGCTGGGGAGTAAGAGACCGCCTCAGTAACTGCTGGGATTCTAAATGCAGAAGGCCGCTGGTCTGCTCCGAAGGAATCCGAGCTAGTGCCCTTTCAGCCTTCCTAAAACTGCTCCGGGGCCTCCGGTCAGACACACCCACGGAAGCACGCGCACCCCCAGAGGCCAAGTCACCACATTCTTTCTTTTTTTATTTTATTTTTTGACAGGCAGAGTTAGACAGCAAGAGAGAGAGACAGAGACAGACACAGAGAGACAGAGAGAAAGGTCTTCCTTTTTCCGTTGGTTCACTCCCCAAGTGGCCGCCACGGCCGGCACTGCACCGATCCGAAGCCAGGAGCCAGGTGCTTCTCCTGGTCTCCCATGCGGATGCAGGGCCCAAGCACTTGGGCCATCCTCCACTGCCTTCCCGGGCCACAGCAGAGAACTGGCCTGGAAGAGGGGCAACCGGGATAGAATCCGGCGCCCTAACCGGGACTAGAACCCGGTGTGCCGGCGCCACAAGGCAGAGGATTAGCCTAGTGAGCCGCGGCGCTGGCCATCACCACATTCTAATCGTGTATTTCCCATCAACCATTCACATCAATGGCTTCTATTCTCCATTGCTCGGAGTCTTTTAAGGACTCTCAACATTCTCTTTCAAAGACTGTAAAGGATGAGCATCCTGCAAATCGTAGGATCAAGGACTTGGAGCAATTGGACTTGTTGGAGGGAATCCTACGGTGTTTAGCCATCCATTTCTGTCTGTGACTTTGAGTTGCAATCAAGTTTCATTACTTAATAAGACTTTCATTGTACTGGGCCCTTCTACAACAGAACATTAAGCTAAGAGGTATTCAGGGTACCACAAGACTGTGTCCACTCAGTATGTATCTGGGCGAAATAGCTCCTGTGTGACCTGCAGATGGAGTATTTCCTTGCCCCTATAAGTATTGCTTTTGTAAGTTAATTTCTTATAATGGTTTTGATCCAGCATTACTGTAATTGACAAGACCTCTTAGGAAGCAGAGTATAAAGAAGAAAATTCAGCTGAAATATTGCTTGCTTTAAAAAGGTTGAACTAAATGGAGAGTCATGATAGTGCTACAAGATTGTGACCATACTGAATATTCTTAGATTATATGCTTAAGCCGGCACCACGGCTCAATAGGCTAATCCTCCGATTTGCAGCACCGGCACACAGGGTTCTAGTCCCGGTCGGGGCGCCGGATTCTGTCCCGGTTGCCCCTCTTCCAGGCCAGCTCTCTGCTGTGGCCCGGGAAGGCAGTGGAGGATGGCCCAAGTGCTTGTGCCCTGCACCCCATGGGAGACCAGGAGAAGCACCTGGCTCCTGCCATCGGGTCAGCGCAGTGTGCCGGCCGCAGCGGCCATTGGAGGGTGAACCAATGGCAAAGGAAGACCTTTCTCTCTGTCTCTCTCTCTCACTGTCCACTCTGCCTGTCAAAAAAAAATAATAAATGATAAAAATAAAAAAAAGATTATATTCTTAAAATCAGCTAAAATGGTAAATTTTATGTTACATATATTTTACCACAATAAAAAACGTCAGAACTTATGTTGACAAAAACACACAGACAAGTAGAGCAAGGGGAGAAGAAACTACTGATCTATAAAGATTATATTAGTCAGAACTCTGGTTCTCAGACACGAGAAAGGTGACTCATATTTGTCTATTCAAAAAAGAAAACATTGGCTCAGCTGATAAAGTCAAAGAATACATTGCATCTTATAGGTTTCAACAGGCAACATCATCAGCACTTCCTCTGCCTCTGTCTGTTGGTTGTGCTTTCCTCTGCATTAATTTCACGCTTATGCAGGCTCTCACCCCAGAGGACAGTAAACAGGGTGACCCACAGCCCAAGCTTACCTCCTGTCACCTGAGCAACCGCATTAGAAAAGGAATGACGCAGCCCCAGTCCTTCCAGCACAACTCCTGGAGCTGATTTCCTTGGCCTGGCTTGCATCAGACCCAATTTCCATGTCTAGAAGAGGTAAAATCTTCTGATTACCAGACATGGTATGTGCTGTTACTACTACAGCAGGGGCTTCACTAACTCCCGTGGGCTGAGACAGTGGGGTACAGAGTAGGCACTGGGATATCGCTTTCAAAAATGAAAACCAAAGGAAACATTTAGATACTTCATACAGAAACAAAATATTCTTTTTATTTTTATTTTTATTTTTTTTTACAGGCAGAGTGGACAGTGAGAGAGAGACAGAGAGAAAGGTCTTCCTTTTGCCGTTGGTTCACCCTCCAATGGCCGCCGCGGTAGGCACGCTGCGGCCGGCGCACCGCGCTGTTCCGATGGCAGGAGCCAGGTGCTTCTCCTGGTCTCCCTTGGGGTGCAGGGCCCAAGCACTTGGGCCATCCTCCACTGCACTCCCTGGCCACAGCAGAGAGCTGGCCTGGAAGAGGGGCAACCGGGACAGGATCGGTGCCCCGACCGGGACTAGAACCCGGTGTGCTGGCGCCGCAAGGCGGAGGATTAGCCTGTTGAGCCACGGCGCCGGCCTATTCTTTTTATTTTTTTGACAGGCAGAGTGGATAGTGAGAGAGAGAGACAGAGAGAAAGGTCTTCCTTCCGTTGGTTCACCCTCCAAAGGCCGCCGCGGCCGGCACACCGTGCTGATCCAAAGCCAGGAGCCAGGTGTTTCCTCCTGGTCTCCCATGCGGGTGCAGGGCCCAAGCACTTGGGCCATCCTCCACTGCACTCCCGGGCCACAGCAGAGAGCTGGCCTGGAAGAGGGGCAACTGGGACAGAATCCGGCACCCCGACAGGGACTAGAACACGGGGTGCCGGCACCGCAAGGCAGAGGATTAGCCTATTGAGCCACAGCACCCGCTTAGAAACAAAATATTCTAGGGACTGGTGCTGTGGCATAGTGGGCTATGCCTCTGCCTCCCATATGGGCACCAGTTCAAGTCCCAGCTGCTCCACTTCCAATCCAGCTCTCTGCTATGGCCTGGGAAAGCAGTGGAAGATGGCCCAAGTGCTTGGGCCCCTGCCACCCACGTGGGAGACTTGGATGACGCTCCTGGTTCTGGGCTTCAGATCGGCTCAGCTTTGGTTGTTGTGGCCATTTGAGGAGTGAATCAGCTGATGGAAGACCTTTCTCTCCTTTCTCCCTCTCTGTGTCTGTAACTCTACCTCTCAGGTAAATAAATAAAATCTTCTTAAAAATTCTAAATTTATTTGATAATATCCCATCAGAATTGAGCACTTGCTTGCTAGTTGTTGGGCTTTTCAATTTTTAATGATTTATTTTTTTCAAAAGGCAGAGAGCCAGAGATTTCCTGTCTGCTGGTTCACTCCTCAAATGCCCATAACAGTTGGGGCTGGTCAGGCAGAAGCCAGGAGCCAGGAATTCAATCCAGGTTTCTCACGTGGTTAGCAAAGACCCAACTACTTGAGTCATCATTTGCTTCGTGCCAGGGTGCTTGCTAGTGTTGTTTTTTGGTTTTGTTTTTAATCTTGTGTTCCTTTACTGCTACCATTCTCTCTTTCCTTTCCTTTTTGGCTAAAATTCTTGAAAGGCTGATTTGCCCTTGTTATTTCCACCTAGAATTAGTTTCTGAAGTGATAGAATGGCTACATCTTCATTCTCTTTCTCCTTTGCCCCACCCCCAGCATCTAATATAAAGGGCACCAAATGCTGCCAATTTTGGAATATTCAGCATGAGGATTATAGATTGAGCCTATGTCTTTGACCCTACACATCATCATCTTCTCATACTATTTCAATGAGCGAAAAAGGAATTAGACTTCCACAGCTTAGAATTACATAATTATATATATATATATATATATATATATATATATATATATTTGACAGGCAGAGTGGACAGTGAGAGAGAGAGAGAAAGAGAGAAAGGTCTTCCTTTGCCGTTGGTTCACCCTCCAATGGCCGCCGCGGTAGGCGCACTGCAGCCGGCGCACCACGCTGTTCCGATGGCAGGAGCCAGGGGCTTATCCTGGTCTCCCACGGGGTGCAGGACCCAAGGACTTGGGCCATCCTCCACTGCACTCCCTGGCCACAGCAGAGAGCTGGCCTGGAAGAGGGGCAACCGGGACAGGATCGGTGCCCCGACCGGGACTAGAACCCGGTGTGCCGGTGCCGCAAGGCGGAGGATTAGCCTAGTGAGCCGCGGCGCTGGCCCATAATTATATTTTCTGTGTCTTGTTACCTTCTGTTCACCTTGGAGAAAGGCTACTAAACCAAGCTGTTACAAACTTAACCCTCAACTTTGGCCAGCACTGCAGCTCACTTAGCTAATCCTCCACCTGCGGCGCCGGCACCCTGGGTTCTATTCCAGTCTAGCTCTCTGCTGTGGCCTGGGAAGGCAGTGGAGGATGGCCCAAGTGCTTGGGCCCTGCACCCACATGGGAGACCAGGGGGAAGCATCCGGCTCCTGGCTTCGGATCAGAGCAGTGCGCCGGCTGTAGTCCAATTGGGGAGGGAACCAATGGAAGGAAGATTTCTCTTTCTCTCTCTCTCTCTCTCTCTCTTTCTCTCTCTCTAACTCTGCCTGTCAAAAAAAAATTTTTTTTTAAAAAACCCTCAACTTTTGCAGTTCCTAAATGAAAACCAGAATTCAACCCAATAGCTCCCAAAGAGATATATTTAGTGATATGTAGTGATACTGCAAGATGGCTAACACACTCCAGGCTCATTGCACACACACACACACACACCTTAATGTCTAGCCCCTAAGCAAAAAGTACACAGATGCCCAAGAAGAGAGCTGCACAGCAATAGGTAGATACCAATCAGTAAACAGATGATTTCAACCCTCCCCACCACCCCAAATTACCTAATTTCCAGTCTTCACAAAGCATCTGGAGAATAACCCCTGTGATCTGGGTACCAACTAGAAAATGGTCCTGTGAGGAGATCTTTCGACACAGTGGCTAAGATGGGGCTGGCAATACTCACATCTAATGTTAAAGTACCTGGGTTCGGGCTCTGGCTCCACTCCCAGTCCAGCTTCCTCCTAATGTAGACCCGAGGAGGCAGCAGGCAATGGCTCGGATACCTGGGTCCCTGCACACTGTGTGAGAGACCTGGACTGAGTTCCCAGCTCCTGACTTTGGCCTGGCCCTGCCCCAGCTGTTGTGGGCATTTGGGGAGTGATCTCATGGATGAAAGATCTCTTTCTCTGTGTCTCTGTGTCTCTCTACCTTTTAAATAATTTTTTTTTAAATAGCCCCTTGTAGAGATAACATATCACCTCTGTCTCCATATTAAACTGAAGATCTTGTCCATAAAACCAAGCAATGGTCAGGAATGTGAAGGCTGACCTCTGTGAGTCAGGTTTAAAATAATACGTATTATTTGGACGTATTTGTATGATACAACAGGCAGGGACTTATTTTATCAACAACCTAGTAACTCAAGGAAAAATTCACCTTAGAAATCAGGAAAGAGGATAGTAGCTTGAGATTGATTATAATATTTGTAAATTTTAATTGAGATCAAAAATCATCAGTGAGGAGTGGTCATGTTGCAGGCACTGAATAAGAAGAAAGCCCCAGATGAGCTCATAGCCACGGGGAAGATTTCTACAAGGGAGAATCAGGTTGAAAGCAAAGGGGTTAATGAAAAACAGGCAGGTTTAATGAGAGTCAGTTTAAGAGACAGGAAGAAAGCTGAAGTCAAATAGACAGGCCTCCCAAATAGCCTATTAGAGGTAGAAAATGAAACATGGCTAAACCGGGCTCATAAAGCAAGAAGATTCTGCCCTACTCTGCCATAAAACCAAAGCTCTGTAACGTATTGGGAAGAGACGGGAGACGGAGGCTGGGGAATCACTCCGTCTGTTAAACCAAATTGCAGAGAATCCAATACAGCTTTTTTTTTTTTTTTTTTGGACAGGCAGAGTGGATAGTGAGAGAGAGAGAGACAGAGAGAAAGGTCTTCCTTTTTGCCGTTGTTTCACTCCCCAATGGCTGCTGCGGCCGGCGCATCTCACTGATCCGAAGCCAGGAGCCAGGTGCTTCTCCTGGTCTCCCATGCGGGTGCAGGGCCCAAGGACTTGGGCCATCCTCCACTGCCTTCCCGGGCCATAGCAGAGAGCTGGCCTGGAAGAGGGGCAACCGGGATAGAATCCGGCGCCCCAACTGGGACTAGAACCTGGGGTGCCGGCACCGCAAGGCGGAAGATTAGCCTGTTAAGCCACGGCACTGGCCCCAATACAGCTTTTCTTTGTGGTCTCCTACACAGAGTTCCCTGCAGCTCTCGCTGCAGCAACGTGAAGTGGCTCTGAACCACTGGAAGGTGGTTCTGGATCAGCATTTACATTCCAGAGAAATCACCACGCCTGAGTTAATCTATATCTTTGGAACTAGCAAAGTGGCAGGCACACAGTAGATAGGCAATTAAGGCCGGCGCCGCGGCTCACTAGGCTAATCCTCCGCCTTGCGGCGCCGCACACCAGGTTCTAGTCCCGGTCGGGGCACCGATCCTGTCCCGGTTGCCCCTCTTCCAGGCCAGCTCTCTGCTGTGGCCAGGGAGTGCAGTGGAGGATGGCCCAAGTCCTTGGGTCCTGCACCCCATGGGAGACCAGGAGAAGCACCTGGCTCCTGGCTTCGGATCAGCGCGATGCGCCGGCCGCAGCGGCCATTGGAGGGTGAACCAACGGCAAAAAGGAAGACCTTTCTCTCTGTCTCCCTCTACTGTCCACTCTGCCTGTCAAAAAAAAATTTAAAAAAAAAAAAAAGTAGGTTAAAAAAAAAAAAAAAGATAGGCAATTAAGCGTCTGGGGTTGCCTACCCTGTGGTCACCAGCACTTCCAGGAGTGCTGTCGTGGTACTCGCTGAAGGCTTCCTGGCACTTCTCTGGCTGCAGAAGTACCTCAGCCTTGAGCACACAACAACCAGACATTCCAAGGAACAGTGCTCCCCCGAAGAAGGACGGGAGGTTGGCAGAGAGAAATAAACAAAGCGCTTGCCCCTGGGGCATGATTCTTGGGTGTGGTCTATACGCTCCCAGAGGTCCCTGGCGGATGGAGCCCTTTGCCATTGGCTGTGCCCTGCTTGTGAAGAATCCCTGTGTCGGCTTTCCTCTCTTCTTCATTTCCCCACGCCACGCACCTGCTTCCAGGGATGACCTCTGAATACCTACTTACACTACTGGGAGTTCAAAAACCAAAACAAATGACGAATGCTCTATTAAACCCAGCAACTTTCTGTTATGACCATGCTCTGGTAATTCCTTTCTCAGAATCTATCACTCTACCAAGGAGCGTGATGGCTTTAAATCCCATGAGACAAATTTTGTAGTCAGGGTAATTAAAACTTGAATAACAATCTACTCTGTTGGTTATAAAGTCAGGTACTCATTTATTAAAATGTTCCGAGGAATCTGAACACGACACTGCTTTGAAACCGATTGTTTATAATTCATTTCCCAGAGACTTGGATTAATATCAGTATTAATTCCCTATGTAAACTCAACTCGTTCTCTGCCCAATCACCTACGACTCCATGGCTCCATGTTTTTTGCTTGTGAAATGGAGATGCTCTTGCTGGCGGCCGCTTCCCTGGGGCGTTCTGAGGGCTGAAGCGTTCATGCTGGGAAAGCAGGCTTCTGTCTCACATGAATGCTGCTCTAGAAAGGCACATTATGACATCACAGCCGGGCTCACGTGTAAACGCACAGTGACTATTAGCTCCTAGACTCTTTCACAACGTGAGAAGTAATTCTCATTTGGACAGCAGCTTCTTAATGTTCTGTCCCAGTGAAAAGGCAGTCCGTGCGAAGGGTAGCCGAGGCCGTGGGAGCTGCTCTTTCTCCTCCCCCGCCTCGTTTTCTCCCTGTCTCAGAATTACTCATGGCTTGTGCAAAAGCTCGCTCCTTTCCTACCATTCAAGTCATCCCTCCATCACCTCCTGTAACACTGCATAGCCGTCTACCTTCTGAGGCTGCAGCACAGAGACCTCACCAGGCACCAGATCTGCTGGTGAACCTTGCTGCCACTTTAATCTTAGACTTCCAAGCCTCAAGAGTTGCAAGAAATAAATTTGTGTTGCATACAAATTGCTCATCTGTGGTATTTTTATTTACTTATTTATTTATATGCAGAAAGACAAATGGACAGAGAGAGAGAGCGCTCCCATCTTCTAGTTCACGCCTCTAAATGCTTGCAATGATTGGGGGCCGAGCCAGGGCAAAAGCCAGCATCCAGGAGCCCAGTGCAGGCCTCCCAGATGGAAGACAGGAACCCAATGTAGGCCTCCCAGATGGAAGACAGGAACCCAGTGCAGGCCTCCCAGATGGAAGACAGAAACCCAGTGCAGGCCTCCCAGATGGAAGACAGGAACCCAGTGCAGGCCTCCCAGATGGAAGACAAGAACCCAGTTGCTTGAGCTGTCACTGCTGTTTCACAGGTTCCACATTAGCAGGAAGCTGGAGTCAGGAGCCAGAGCTGGGTGTCGCACCTAGGGACAACAATGCGGGACATGAGCAGCTTAACCACCAGGCCAAACACTGGCCCCTCATCTGTGGTGTTTTGCTAGAGCAGCCGGAACAGACTAAGACACCCTCTGTCTCTCCACTGGCCCTATCTGAAGCCTGATCCAGGGCAGTGATGGAAGAAGAGGAGAGCAAAGCCCTACCCTTACTGGGATCCAATTCCCCCCGAGGAAAACTTGAGTGAGTCTTCATGACTGGCATGATGACCCCCACACCCATCCTGAGGCTCTTCCCATCCCTCTCTCTCTACCCCCCCCCCCATTCCACACAAAGAGAAACTCCCTTCTCTCATCTGCCTTCATATGGCAGACTAGTGGAAAAAAATCATTGTACTTAACATTCAGACAACCTGGACTTAGTCCCATTTGTATCTCTCACTAGCAATGTGACCTACTATAAATTCTCTTCTAGTCCACATTTTTCATCTACACACATGAGATGGAACAAAATTCAAAAGATACAACATGTGTAAAAGCAACCCTCTCCTAATCACCACCTGCTTCCCTGGAGGCATTCAACGTCAGCAGTTGCTAACGAATCGCTCTAGATACAATCTAGGCATACTCAAAGCATACAGACACACACCTGAAGGAACTTTGAAAACTTCATGGAAGATGGAATTAAAAGTTTAGGGCCCAGCGCTGTGACATAGTGGGTAAAGCTGCCATCTGCAGTGCCAGCATCCCATATGGGTGTTGGTTTGAGTCCCAGCTGCTCCACTTCTGACCCAATTCTCTGTTATGGTCTGGGAAGGTAGTGGAAGATGGCCCAAGTGCTTGGGCCCTGGCACCCATGTGGGAGACCTGGAAGAAGCCCCTGGCTACTGGCTTCAGATCGGTGCAGCTCCGGCTGTTGCGGCCATATAGGGAATGAATCAACGGATGGAAATAAGTCTCTCAATGTCTCTCCCTCTCACTGTCTGTAACACTACTTCTCAAGTAAATAAATAAAATCTTAAAAAAGAGATAGAGAGAGAGAGAGAGAAAGCATGTCGTTTCTCACTGTGTATTCTTCTGAAAGTACCGCAGCCTGGCGGCTTAAGCAACAGAAATTTCTGTCTCACAATTCTAGAAGCCAGAATTCTGAGGTCAAGGTGTAGGCAGGATTTGTGTCTTCTGAGGCCTCTCTCCCTATCTTGCTATTGGCCGTCTTCTCTCTGTGTCTCAATCTCCTCTTCTTATGAAACCAGTCATATAGGATTAGAGCCAATCCTCACCACATCATTTTAACTTACTTTCCTCAGATACAGCCACAGTCAGAGATATTAGGGGTTAGGACTTCAACATACGAATCTGGGAGGTGAGACAAACACAATGCAGCCCATTACATTCATCGTTAAGTATGATATGCTGTCAGCTGTGGTTCTTTTATTTTTTATTTATTTATTTATTTTTTGACAGGCAGAGTTAGACAGTGAGAGAGAGAGACAGAGAGAAAGGTCTTCCTTCCGTTGGTTCACCCCCAAAATGGCCGCTACGGCCGGCCCACTGTGCTGATCCAAAGCCAGGAGCCAGGTGCTTCTCCTGGTCTCCCATGCGGGTGCAGGGCCCAAGCACTTGGGCCATCCTCCACTGCCTTCCCGGGCCACAGCAGAGAACTAGACAGGAAGAGGAGCAACTGGAACAGAATCCGGCGCCCCAACTGGGACTAGAACCCCGGGGTACCAGCACTGCAGGCGGAGGATTAGCCTAGTGAGCCATGGCGCCGGCTTCTTCTTCTTCTTTTTTTTTTTTTAAGATTCATTTTATTCACTGGAAAGACAGTGTTACAGAGAGAGAGGGAGGTCTTCCATCTCACAGTTCACTCCCCAGATGACCACAATGGCCAGAGCTAAGCTGATCCAAAGCCAGGAGCCAGGAGCCAGGAGCTTCTTCCAGGTTTCCCATGTGCATACAGGGGCCCAAGGACCTGAGCCATCTTCCACTGCTTTCCCAGGCCGTAGCAGAGAGCTGGATCAGAAGTGGATCAGCTGGGACTTGAACTGGCACCCATATGGGAATGCCAGTGCTGCAGGCCGGGCTTTAACCCACTGCGTCACAGCACTGGCCCCTATAGTTCTTTTGATAGATGATCTTCATCAAGTTGAGCAAGTTTCCCCCATTCTTAGTTTGCTAATGTTTAGATGTGCATCGTTGAAAGTAACAGCAAAGGTATCATCTAGGGACCCTTTGAAAACATCAATCTGATCTCATCACTCCCTAGTGTAAAACTGTTCGGGACTTCCCATTTCTGCTAGGAAAAAAGATGGCATTCTAATTACATCCCCCAGGGATGCCTCTCCTGAGCTCTGCAGTCTCACCGTGGGCCACGCTTTGTTCCCCTTCCCTCTTGGCCCTGAGCATCCTGGCCTGCTTCCCTCTCCGCTGAAAGAAGCAGAGATAAAACTCCCTCGCTGCTTCCACTCAGCCTCTGTAGCGTTTTTACATGTTTTTATGTTGAACGCCTGCCTTCCTTGCTGTTCTTGCTATAAGCAACACAAGGCAGAGATTGTGTCAGTGTTGCTCACCATCAAAAACTGGCAAACATGTGATACAGGAACCTGTAAACTTAGGCTAGTTTGATTGACCTACTTACCTTATCAAGTTCTCTATCTGTGGAATTCTGGTTTTATATATGACATATTACACAAATGAAAGGTGCCATTATTATAACCTGCCTATACCTTGGCAGGGGCAGGGGTTGTTTTCTTGTGTACCTTGTCCCGTCTGTCCTTCCATAATGTCCCCTCATGTCTCAGGGTTTTTTTTTTTTTAAGATTTATTTTTTATTTATTTGAAAGGAAGAGTTACAGAGAGAGGAGGGGAGACAGAGAGAGAGAGAGAAAGAGAGAGATTCCATCTGTTGGTTCACTCCCCAGGACTGCAACAGCCAGGACTGGGCCAAGCTAAAACCAGGGGCTTGAAGCTTCTTCTGAGTCTCCCGTGTGGGTGCAGGGGCCCAAGCACCTGGGCCATCTTCTGCTCTTTCCCCAGGCACATTAGCAGAGAGCTGGATCAGGAGTGGAGCAGCCTGGATTTGAACTGGCGCCCATATGGGATGCTGGTTTCACAGGTGGAGGCTTAACCTGCTACGCCACAGCGCTGGCCCTCATTTCACAGTTTTATCTCAGCTGTCCTTCACCCTTACTCACTGTGCTCTAGCCACTCTGGTATTTTAATGCTTAACCCTTATTTTTAATCTCATAAAAGCAAGTCTTAAAAAATTCAAATAGTATTGCAAATTTTCAAAACATAAAACAGCAATTCCCAACTCAGGCTACAGTCTGATTCTACTTGTCTGATAGTTTCTACATTGAAAATATTTTCCCTTAAGGTTTAAAGCTATTTCCCCTCTGCTTTATGCTTCCAAGATTATTGCTTCTAAGTGTGACACATTTTTTATTCTTGATCCTTTCTGAGAATTTCGAGCTTCCACTGTACTAGAGTGAGGAGGATTCTGGGAAGAGAGCAGCAGCAGTAGCTGCAGCAATGCTTCCGAATCCTTCCAGATGCCCACATTAAAACACAGATATTATAGAGCAAAACTAGGTGACAAGATAGTCCTGCAGGATCAGAAACGGAGCGGCCAGGATTCAAATCAGCACCCATATGGGATGCCGGCACTGTCAGTGGCGGCTTTACCCACTGTGCCACAGTGCCAGTCCCAAATCATGGATTTTTGAAAGTCAAAGTTAAAAGAGGCAAAGGCACAGAGAGAGAGAGAGAGAGAGAGAGAGAGAGAGAGAGAAAGTCTTCTATCTGCTGGTTCACTCCCCAAATGGCCACAACAGCCAGGACTGGGCCAGGCTGAAGCATGGATTCAGGAGCTTCTCCTGGTCTCCCATGTGGGTGCAGGGGTCCAAGCACTTGGGCCATTTTCCACTGCCTTCCCAGGCCATCAGCAGGGAGCTTGGTCAGAAGTGGAACAGCTGGGACTCAAACTGGCGCCTATATGGGATGCTGGTGCTGCAGGCAGAGGTTTGGCCTACCAGGCTATAGTGTCAGCCTCAGCAATTGATCCTTTCAATGGTTTTATGGAAGTGAGCTTGCTCCTTTTTTGTCATTCTCCAATCCCATCCTATAGGTTTCAGCCTTCTCTGCTTTAGCCTCATTCTTTATCACCCTTGTCTCTGCTTCCTATCTCCCAAAAATGTGTTAATATCATCAGTCCATTGTGGGTTGCCTCTGCATATCTGTAAACAGATACAATTCCCATTCATTGTCTGTCCTTTCAATGGGTACTTGGGAGGAAGGCGTTATACACGTACCTGTTCAATGTAGGCTTACATAGAAGTCCTGCTTCTCTTTCATGAATGAAAGTGTTGTTACCTACAGCAGTCCCCAGACCTGCTGTTTCCTCCCTTAGAAAGCTCTTCCTCTTCATTTCCTCTCTTCAGGCTGTCCATTCCCTTGATGCAGTGGCTCAAACTGTGCATCCAAGAAAGGCATGTCCAAGTCCTGATGCTTGGTACCCATGAAATGTCATCTTTGGGCCGGCGCCGCGGCTCAACAGGCTAATCCTCCGCCTTACGGCGCCGGCACACCGGGTTCTAGTCCCAGTCGGGACGCCGGATTCTGTCCCAGTTGCCCCTCTTCCAGGCCAGCTCTCTGCTGTGGCCCGGGAGTGCAGTGGAGGATGGCCCAAGTGCTTGGGCCCTGCACCCGCATGGGAGACCAGGAGAAGCACCTGGCTCCTGGCTCCAGATCAGCGCGGTGCACCGGCCACAGCGGCCATTGGAAGGTGAACCAACAGCAAAGGAAGACCTTTCTCTCTGCCTCTCTCTCTCTCTCTCTCACTGTCCACTCTGCCTGTGGGGGGGAAAAAAAAGTCATCTTTGGAAGTACAGTGTCTGGAGATGTGACTAAATTAAGGGTCTTGAGAGGAGATCACCTTGGGATCTGTGCTAAATCTAGTGAGTGGTTGTCCGCATAAGAGAAAGGAGAGAGTGCTTCGAGACACACTATCTCCAAGTTAAAGAGAAAGCAGAGGGAAGGAGGACATACCAAGACAGAGGTCGGGATGCAAGTGAAGATGCTACAAGCTGAGGAGTTCCAGGAGGCATCAGAAAGAAGAGAGGCAAGGAAGGGTTCTCCCGCTTGAGCCTTTGGAAGGAGCACGGCCCTGCTGACATATTGATTTTGGACTTCTGGCCTCCAGCACTGGGGGTTTCAAGCCACCAGAACTGTTGTTGTAAGCCACCAAGTTCACGGTCCTTTGTAGCAGCATCCCTAGGAAATGAATGCACTTGGATAATGGCAATTCACTCTGAACATCACTCTAATGGGAGACTCCCACATCAGATCTCTTTTAAATATTCAAATACAACCTCACTGCACACTAGTTTTCCTTCGAGGTATTAAACAATTCTCCATGTATAATTACTTGAGTATTTCTTTTGTGTAGTCCCTCTTATGGAGTAGGACTATATCAATCTTGCCTCTCTTGTACCCACAGGCCCTGGCACAGCACCCTGCTTGTAGCAAATGTTGCATTCATTCATTCACACACTATTCTGAAATATCAATGTCTTCAGCTCTATGCATCTTTGATGGTGTAGCTGCAAAACATTTCCAGGATATTCTGACTATATTATTGGTGATCTGAACTTTTAATGTTGTAATGACTTTTTCACGAGTACATAATTTATCACTCCAACTCTATTATAAGATCTAGGCATTTCCATTACTTCATCAGTCATTTATCCACAAATATTTAGTTAAAGCTTCCTATATGTATGCTATTGTACTAGCTACTGTTACAGAGCTGACCTTCGGATTGGTTTGGTTATTTTGGTAGCATTGCATGTGCTGCTAAAACGCCTGTAAATCAAGTCCTAACATTGTATGGATGCTCAAACATTCTCCATCCACTGTTCTATTTGCTTTGTGATTCTGTACATTATCCTGCTGTGCCAATTCTTCCACAATGAAGCAAAGGAAAGGAGCAGCTCTAGTCTTCCTTTATGCAGCTACTGCTATTGGCATGTGAACAAGTGAATCCTGATGGCAATTAAACAATGAGGGATGCAAGTGTGGGTCCAGAAGAAACCTGCCAGTACTGTGCCAGTACCACACACACACACACACACACAGAGATTCACCATCTCAATGCAATAGACACAATGCAAAAGGTCTCCTGGCATGGCCCTGCTGTTACCTGTATGTTTGTGACTTGCTGTCTTCAATCTCACCCAAAGGTCCCATTGCTCCATGAGTCAGGAGAGTATCTTGGGAGAGCCTCCAGTGTAACACTATGGCAATCACTCTTTGACCAGGGCAGAGGGAATTGGGGGAGGCAGATCCTGTCACATTCATTTAACCATTTCTAAGGTCTCTGCCCCCCGCCTTTGCTTCTGACAGCGCATCCCAGCGACTCCCTTCAGAGTCAGTTAACAGTTAGTGGATTCAACGATGCACTGGAGTGGAGACTTGATTAATTAAGGCCTCTGGTAGGTGGGCTTGGTGGGAGGTCTTTAGATCACTGGGAGCTTGCCCTTGGATGGTAGCTCTCAAAACAGGGTTGGTTGGTGGACTGAGTGTGCTTTTTGTGCCTCTCTCTCTTTCCTGGCTCACCAAGTGATCATTCCTCTGCACCTACTCTGCCAGTGACTGTCCCCACCAGATGCCAGGATCATGGGGCAGCCCCATCCTGAGCTATGAACTGGCTTAGCTGCTTAAGGGCTACTAGTGCCAACTGGCGCCAGCTGGTTCACACTTGCAGAGTGGAGGTTTGCCTCTCCCTGATGGGGCCCTCCTTAGCCAAAAGCTGATGTGTGTGTGCCCATGTGTAAGCTCATCTCGCTTGTCCTGAGGGGGTCTATGTTTTTGGGTAGTAAACACCTCAGAGTGAAGCTCAGAATTTCACATGGGCTTCGTTTCTCCCCTTCCCTATCCTGCTTCCCTATTTCCTTGGGGTTTCTCCCAAGATGCCTCCTTCTTACATCACGTGCTCACAAATCCTTGTCTCAGTGTCTGCTTTGGGGGAACCAAGCCCAAGGCACTTGGTTCTGCTAGGAAGCTGGCTGCAAGCCTGAGGTTCTGGAGTTAAGACACCTGCCCAGCAAATGGCAGCCAGGGCTCCCTGATTTGCATGATTTGTCTGCTGTTGGAGAAGGAGAAGGGAAATAGCAATTATAAGAACGATGAAGTTGATTATTCTGGGGCATTACTGAGACGCTGAGAAAATGGCAAGCTTGGGTATGAAAGTCAGAGGCCTCCTGGGTAACATTTAAATACACTTTCATTTCCAGACATCGTGTGCTAAAGATCATGCTAGCTCCTAGCTGTATAGAACAGCAGAACTTCAGAGATAGCTGAATCTGCAGCCTCACCGAGTCCCCCAGACCAGAGGCAGGGCCAGGTGGAGCAGCAGTGTGAGCCTGAGATTTGGGATGCAAACATCCGTTAGATGCCCTGGGGGCCATGGAGCTCTCTGGTGCTGCAGAAGGGAATGCTTCCTCTTGCTGGAAAGCATCAGCCCGGCCCTCACCTGAAGACCAGGTAGAGGCCCGTGCCTTGTGTTTCTCAAGACAATACAAGGACCTACCTTCCACCAGTTCAGCAGCCTCCTTGCCTGTTGGCCACAAGTCCAATGATGAAGGACCAGCCACACTGCCACTGCTGCCTAATTGGGAAAGTGTCAGCCAACCAAGGAAAGAGGGGAGTGACCCTGGAGGAGTTTCAAGGTCTGGAGGGCATGTCTGGGAGTAGATATTCAGAGGGCTGGAACAAGTTGGGCTAGATTAAGCTGGATCAAGGAGGGTCTTTAAATGCGGGCATGGTCGTGATCTCGGGGCTCAGGATCTGGCACTGGAACCACTCCTAATGCACTGTTGAGATGGCTTTGAAACATTTACCAGGAGAAGTGGCCCCCATGAAAAGAGGCAGCGGTGGCAGCAATACCTTGCAAGGATGTTAAGAATGGTATTGGAGAGCTTAGAGATAAGAACCATCAAAATGATTCCTTTAAGACTCGTGGGCCTGTTTACTGTCCATGTTCTTTGCAAGGGCCCAGCGGACACTCCTTTCACCAATGTGACAGCCAGCTTATCGTCATCTTCACTTAAATGCCTGTGAGGAGCTTCTTTGGGAAATAAAAGGTTGATTTTGTCTTACAGTTTTGAGACTCATAGTTCAGGGTGGGGCTGCCCCATGACTCTGGCATCTGGTGGGGGCAGTCAATGGCAGAGCAGGTACCGAGGAATGATCATCTGGTGAGCTAAGAAGGAAAAAGATAACACAAAAAGCACACTCGGCCCACATAACCATCCCTGAGAGCTACCTTCCAAGGGTAAGCCCCCAGGGACCTAAAGACCTCCCACTAGGCCCACTTATCAGAAGCCATAATCAATCAAGTCTCCACTTCAATGCACCATTTAATTCATTAACTGCTAACATAAGACTTTGGGGTTTAAATGTCTGCACACATTTAGGAGTCAAGTCTCGGTCAATCCATAACATACCATAAGGAATATACTGAAGAGCAGACACAGCACCCATGAGACACTCTGTTGTGGGCTCCTCCATCACCCAGGGCAAACAGCCCCAGACGCCATTACAGAACTGTTTTCCCTGAGGACAATGGGAATGATAGAACGAAGCAAGCTAAGTGGTAGCTCTTGAACACCAGAGAGGCAAGGGGAATTTAATTACCATAATGGTTGGCAAGGTTGGAGTGGTTCCGAGATGAACACACAAATTGACTGGGGTACACTACGCACCCATATGAGAGTGGCCCTGAAAGACAATAGTGGGGGACATCCTTCCCAATGGACTGAGCTTTAGGAAGTCCATGGGATTGTCCACTTTGTGCAGAAAGAGAACTGATCTGAAATAAAGTCGTTGTGAACTCTTGGGCAGAGAGCCACCAAGTTTGGGATAGGGCAGTGGGAACAGTCCACTCTGGTTAGGAGGAACACTCACATTGTTTAGGACTACCGCTGTACATTAATAATAAAAGGCAGATGACTCCTAGGCTTTTATTGTCTTTAGTATTTATTTCTTTTATTTATCTGAGAGAAAGAAAGAAAGAAAAATCTCCCATCTCCTGATCCGCTTGTCAAAAGCCACAGAAGCCAGGCACGGGACAGGCCAACGCCAGAAGCCAGAAACTCAATCCAGGTCTCCCACATGTGTGGAAGGGACCCAAGTTCTTGAGGCATCACCTACTGCCTCCCGGGGTGTGCATTAGCAGGGAAGTTGGAATCAGAAGCAGAACTAGAACTCAAACCCAGGTACTCGGATTTGAGGCGCAGGCATCCCAACTAGCGTCTTAACCACTAAACCAAGTACCTGCCCCAGAGCTTTTATTATTGTTTGTAAATTCTCTACAGACAAGGGACACATGTCTTGCCTAAACAGGGATAGACAATTCCACCACCACCTCCTGGGTCAATGCTGCTCATGGACAGGTGAATATGAGCAGTTCTGTTGGTTTGTCAGAGATCTGAAGACTATGAACATGACGCCTTGGGTTCCTATAGGAGTGGACTCAAAGTATGAGGAGCCCACCAGAGTGGATTCATTGTGGAGGAAGAATTAAATAACTAAGGACTTGTCCAGACAGCCTCTGGCTACCTGTGCTTTAACAAAGATGCACTTAACACAGATGGGCTCAACAACAAGAATTCCTCTCATCAATACCAGTTTAGCTATTGTTTCTGCTGAATGTCTGGTCTATCTACAGCAGGGACGGACACTGGATCTCAATCTGGTACTTTCTCTCTAGGAGACCAACCATCTCCATGGTGGCCAGGGGATCACTTCATCAGAGAAAAGGCAGTGATTGACATTGACTGAGATGAACACAGTCTTTGGGCCTCATTTCCTTGACCACAATACCTTGTGAATCTCTCATAATAAAGCCACAGATAAAGAAGTCACAGGTTGGGCCCATGGCCACAAGATCCACAGGTCATACCCCAGGCCTGGCAGCTCTGATAGAGCACCGGGATGCTGTTGCCGTTGATTTCTCAACAATGTTGCAGTGAATTCGTTTCTGAGAGGAGGAACGTGGTGGGGGCAAGAGGGTCACCACACAGACCCCGGGGAGTCAGGTGAAAGTGGGCCAGAGGCGAGCAGCCTGGAGACTCCTTTGAGTTAGTACAACAGCTTATATAGCCAAGACCAGCCAATCCGGTCAAGGGGCGGTCTATGCCCTAACCAATCACAGCCTGTTGCCAGGCAGTTTCCAAAGCCATCCAATCACAGCCTGTTGCCAGGCAGGCTCTGTTGCCAGGTGGGATTCAAAGCCATTCCTGAGTAACTGACGCTCACTTGCCAGCGGCCACCTTGGCATGGCCTTCTCATTCCGCCACAGGATACCCCTTAAGGTGCAGCTATCGGAGGACAGGCATTGTCCTTAAACTAACAAATCCTGCATGGTTCTATGTGCCCCATAGGTAGAGCACAGGAGCCTAGAAACCCAGCAGTGGAAACAGAAGTAGGACTGCTCTCCCATCTAGTGACTCCCTTGGGAAATTTATTCTTCCAGGCTCCACAAGTTCAGATTCTATGACTCTGGATATCTTAGTCGCCAGAGTGGAAATGTTCCACTTAATAAACGTAAAAGTACAGCTGCTACCTGGTCCTGGATCTCTCATTTTGCTTGTAGAATAAAAGCCAAATAAAGGAGTTACTTCCCTTTGTCACAAGGAAGTGGAGCTGCTGCCCCAGAACATAGCAAGCGGGATCTCTCTGGGACTCCCAGGATACAATAGGGTAGTATGGTGTTCTTATCCCCAGCTTTAAATCTGAGTATACAATAGCAGCGAAGATGGCTGGATATGAGCCTGGCGACCAGGGGTTCAGGCCTCCTGGGTCCCCTCCTCAGGGAAACCATGTAGACCAGCAGAAATCCTCACTCGTGGTGAGAAAGTAATGGACAGCAGAGAAGTAAGTATCAGGTCAGTTATGACCTCAAGACCAGCTCCAGCAATGGGAGCTTTCACTGACTTCATCAGTTAAACAAACATCGTAAGTTTTCCCTCCAGAAATGTGGTCAACTGTCATCTTGAAGGAGCTGTGACAGATGAAGTGACCTTAAACTGAGACTCAGGTGGCTCTAGGTATTAGAATTGAATGGCCAGTACTGACTATATTGCTAGTGATTTACCCAACTTGCCAACAACTCCTTAATTCATCCTGAATTCTCTTCCCTCATCTTAAATATCCTTTAAAAAATTTTTTTTTAGTTGAGAGGCAGAAGCAGAGAAATGCCTGCAGCAGTCCTAGGCCAGACCAAGGTTGAAGCTGGGAGCTAGGAATTCAATCCAGGTCTCCCAAGGGGGATGGCAGGAGCACAACAACTTAAGCCATCACCAATGCCTCTGCTTAGAAAGAATCTGGAGTCAGGAGTGGGAGTGGGAGTCAAAACCACGTGCTCCAATGTGGAACAGGTGCATTTTCACCATTAGGCCAAATGCCCGGCTCTCCTTTTGTTTTCAATGGCCTGAACCTGCAACTTTCTTCATACAACTGCTTAAGAACTATCAGAGCCTCTGTCCATACTTATGGAGAGCCTAATGTGCCCACAAGTTTATTTCCCTTGGAGAAACTTGGCTGGGGACTGACAGGGAAAGAACATTAAATCCACGTTGCCTGGCCTCAGGTTTCCAGAATTGTGAAGTATAATTTGCACTTCATAGCTCCCTATGGGAATCATAATGAGAATTATAATATCCCCGAATAGACAGAATTCCAAGACGGCGGCCAATAACCCACATTCTTACATAACGGCCTCCACTTGAGTGTATGCAGGGCATGTAAATAGGCCATAGCATCATCGCCGTGATTATGCCGTATAATGTGGCGAAGGGAAAGGATTTCATAGATGTAAGTTCCCTAAAGTTAACTTCGAGTTTATTAAAGAAAACAACAACAACCACAACGCTGAGTGGGCCTAATCCCATCAGGGGAGTCCTTAGACGAGGACTTGGGGGCAGGCATTAGCACAACAGTTAGACACTGTTTGGGACACCTACATCCCATATCGAAGTGTCTGGGTTCAAGTCCTGGCTCCACTCTCCATCCCAGGTTTCTCCTAATTCATATCCCAGGAGGCATCGGTGATGATGGAAATACTTGGCTGCTTGGAACCCATAAAGGAGACCTGAATCGAATTTTAAGCTCCTGGCTTCAGCTGCTGTGGGCATTTGGGGAGTAAAGTAGTAGGTGGGAGATCTCTTCCTGTCTCTCTGCCTCTCAAATAAATAATAAAATAAATAAATACCTTTTTAAAAAACAAAACAGGCTTAAGTCTCCCCCAAGATTGAAGAGATGCTCTCTGCCCACCCAGAAGAAGTGAGCCACCATGAGTTTTGAGCAGCTACAAGAAGTGGATTCTGCCAACAGCTATGTGAGCTTAGACCAGGACCCTGAGCCTCAAATCAGACTGCATCCCAGATGTCACCCTGGCTCCTGAAGCCCTGAGCAGAGGCCTCAGTTACAGGTGCCCAGACTTCAGACTTACAGAAACTGAGGAAACCATTGTTCAAGCCATTAAGTTGGTGGGATACAGCAATAAAAATGTTAACATGCGGGCCAGCGCTGTGGAGTAGCAAGTAAAGCCACCACTTGCAGTGCCGACATCCCATATGGGAGCCGGTTTGAGACCTGGCTGCTCCACTACCGATCCAGCTCTCTGCTATGGCTTGGGAAAGCAGTAGAGGATGGCCCAAGTCCTTGGGCCCCTGCACCCACATGAGAGACCCAGAAGAAGCTCCTGGCTCCTGCCTTCGGATCAGTGCAGCTCTGGCTGTTGCAGCCATCTGGGGAGTGAACCAGTGATGGAAGACCTCTCTCTCTCTCTCTCTCTCTCTCTCTTTCTCTGCCTCTGCCTTCAAATTAATAAATAAATCTTAAAAAAAAAAAAAGAAGACGTGAACATGGCACCTGAACGCTGATGGCTGCTCAGCTCCTCTCCTTTCCCTGGCCTGTGTGCCCTCCCTCCTCACCAGTTTTTGCTGGAAGCACTTCTTCCATAAATTACCTGCACACGAATCCTTGACAGAGGATCTTCTGGGAACTCGGATCCATGACAGTCACCTCGCTTCCCGAGTCCATAGACAGGCACTGCTCAAAAATAGCCTCATCTCATTTCCCTCTCCCTATTCCTTTAATTTAATTTTTGTCCTCAAATGCTCTCTTCTTGAAAAGTGCAGCTTGAACAGCACAGTTAGCTCAGGTCACTTCCCTGCCTCATTTCAAATCTGCACAAAAGGACGTGGCAGTGGAGGACTGGGTGTGCCCCTGTCTCGGCTGTAAGACTGCATTGAAAACCGGCCCATCTAGTCTGTCCCATAGGAAGTAGGCAGCCTTCCATTAGATAATAATATATGGGGTGCAGGAGAGCAGTATCAGAATTGTGTCCAGCAAGTGCTGAGCTTGCACACTGCGCCCTGTTTCATATCTAAAACGGGCTATCTAGTCAGTGACACTGATGGCAAAAATCAGAATTTAAGGAGCAAAGGGGAAGGAAGAAATCACTGGAGGTGAGCTTGGCCTTTTCGTATTATTGGTCAAGCAAAACGGAAGTCATCTGAGTTAATCATATTCATAGTAGAGGCCAAATCCTAAAGCTGGTGTTTACCCATTCCTGGTACATCCTATGTGGGTAAATTTAGTTCAGTAAAAGGAGCTAGGAGCAGGTGTTTGGCACAGCAGTTAAGATGTCACTTGGGAAGCCCACATCTCATATTGAAATGCCTGGTTCGAGCCCTGGCTCCACTTCCAATTCCATCTTCCTGCTAATGCACTCCCTGGGAGGCAGCGGGTGATGGCTCAAGTACTTGGGACTTAGTTCCCAGCTCCTGACTTCAGCCTGGCTCCACCCTGGTTGTTGTAGGCATTTGGTGTGTGAACCAGCAGATGACAGATCTCTTGCTCTTGCTCTCTCACTCTTGCTCTCACTCTAGCTTTGCCTTTTAAATAAAATGAAAATAAATAAATAAAAGGAGCCAGAACGGTGTAAAAATTAAGATCCCAGTTGATCCAGCTCTGTCTGATTTTCTACTCCAATTTCCCACTCAACACAAGAAGTGTATCTCTGATGGATCTTTATGGAGTCATAATATTTCATTGATGAGGAATTCATTTTCAGACAGCTCTATTGAACAGAACTTTTTTTTTTTTTTTGGACAGGCAGAGTTAGACAGTGAGAGAGAGAGCGAGAGCGAGAGAGAAAGGTCTTCCTTCTGTTGGTTCACCCCCCAAATGGCCACTACAGCCAGAGCTATGCTGATCGGAAGCCAGGAGCCAGGTGCTTCCCCCTGGTCTCCTATGCGGGTGCAGGGCCCAAGCACTTGGGCCATCCTCCACTGCCTTCCTGGGCCACAGCAGAGAGCCGGACTGAAAGAGGAGCAACCAGGAAAGAATCCAGCGCCCCAACCGGGACTAGAACCCGGGGTGCCAGTGCCACAGGCAGAGGATTAGCCTAGTAAGCCACGGTGCCAGCCGAACAGAACCTTCTCTATGGAGAGTCAGGTCTGCCACCCATGACTCTGCTCTTCAGTCCTTGTTCCAGGCTCTGCAATGGCAGCAGAGAACACTGCTCCCTCTTCCACCGCCGGCTGTCACTCACCGCTCACTTGTGTCCTAACCCTTTGCAGACTCAGCCCTGCCCCTTTCTTAAACCCATTAAAAACCCAGTCTTGCAAGGAATAAGATGCATTCCCCACTTGTGTGTGGACTATGGAAACTATTTAACCCACTGGTGAAGCAAGCCTGGGATGTCTGCGTGAGCCCTGAGAAGCACCCTGTCTGTGTTCTACCTCAGCAAACAAACAACACTCACATATCTCAGTCAGTCTGTCCAACTGGTCTGCCAGAGCTACCTGCCCCATGCAGATTCCCCAGTGAAAACCAACCTTGGCCCTGAATCCCAGCGTGGGAGACTATAATCCAGATACCCTCCCCTGAGTTCCCCAGCTCTTGGTATTCCTCCAGTGGCTCTCCTTGGATGGTCCTCCCAGATTTATGATCCTGGAAACCCACCTGACGCCTGGAATCACCACTCTGGAAACCCTGCACACGAGCTGCGCCCACTGCTCTTGCAATCCAGTGACCCGCCCCTCTTGCAGAGTACTGCTGACCTAGATGCATCCAGAGTTTGCCACATCCCCAGGTTGTCTGCACACCTTTTCCTAAGAGAGAGTCGGTGTGCCTCTGGTTTCTCCATGGCACTGCCATTCTCTGGCCCTGGCTTCTATGAATTAGAATGTCCCAGCATGCCATGCAGCTCCGATTGTAAATTATGACACGTGAGTGAAAGAATGTTGGAATTTAAAGAAACCTCTTCTTTTCCCCCAAATTTTTGTTCATATATTCCAGAGGCAAAAAGACAGACAGAGATTGAGAGCATCCATCTGCTCGTTCACACTCCAAATGCTAGCAATGGACAAGCATGGGCTTGACCAAAGTTGGAAGCTCGGAACTCAATCCAGGTCTCCCATGTAGGCTTAGGGACCCAGCACTGCTGCCTGCAGGGATACACATCGGCAGGAAGCTGGTGTGAACAGCAAGAGCCCAGCTCCAACCCAAGTACTTTGATAAGGGCTGTGGACACTTTAACCAATGTGTTAATTACTAGGTATACTGCTCACCTCTTAAAGAAATCTTAAAGATCATCTTTTCCTTTGGTTCTCAACTTTTTCTTTGAGTTGCACCCCTGAGGGTAAAACAAGAACAAGACAAGAAAAAAATCAAGAGGGTAAGATTCTTGCCAAACATCTCACAGCCAGTTATGACTAAAAATCAAGTACTTCACACAGAGGATAGCATTTTGCGTATCATTAATAGTCACATTCATTTGGGCCTTTCTTTCTGTGGAGCTGGGCTTATAGCTAACACATGAGAATTTTTGGAATTAGTATGTATACAATTAAAATTAACTCAAACGGGTGTTTATTTTTATTTTTATTTTTATTTTTTGACAGGCAGAGTTAGACAGTGTGAGAGAGAGAGAGAGAGAGACAGAGAGAAAGGTCTTCCTTCCATTGATTCACCCCTCAAATGGCCCCTACGGCTGGCACGCTGCCCCAATCTGAAGCCAGGAGCCAGGAGCTTCCTCCTGGTCTTCCATGCGGGTGCAGGGCCCAAGCACTTGGGCCATCCTCCACTGCCCTCCCAGGCCACAGCAGAGAGCTGGACTGGAAGAGGAGCAACCAGGACTAGAACCCCGGGGCCCATATGGGATGCTGGTGCCGCAGGCAGAGGATTAGCCAAGTGAGCTGTGGCGCCGGCCAACTCAAACCTTTTTGATCTATAGCTATCTGTCTACATTACATACATCAGGGGTCATGTTAGATATCAAAACACAATGATATTCATAAGATAAAGTTCTTATGATGTTTATAAAAAGCAATAGCTTCATCTGACGACTCTGCTTGAAAAGACGTCGTAACCTCATAGACTGATAAGAAGGGCCACCATTTTTCAATCTGGATTCAGATGCATAAATTTAATACAAAGAGTGTAAAGAAAACAATGCAAATGTGTACAGAAACTAAGCACTTTGGCAATGTGGTTCTAAACTGAATTATAAGCTCAAGTCCATGATCAAGGTGCCTTCAGAGTCAGTTTCTGGTGAGGCTTCTCCTTCTGGCTTGCAGATGACGGCCTCCCTGCTGTGTCCTCACATGGCCTTGTCCCTGTGCTCTCATTGAGAGAAAGAGATCTCCGTGTCTCCCTCTTCTGAAAGGACAACGGTCCTATCAGATTAGAGCTCCACTCCCAAGACCTTGCTTAATCCTAATTACCTACCATCTCCACACAGAGTCCCATTGGAGAGCAGGCCTACAACATACACTCTTTTTTTTTTTTTTTTTTTTGACAGGCAGAGTGGACAGTGAGAGAGAGACACACAGAGAAAGGTCTTCCTTTTTGCCGTTGGTTCACCCTCCAATGGCCACTGTGGCCGGCGCATCGTGCTGATCCGAAGCCAGGAGCCAGGTGCTTCTCCTGGTCTCCCATGGGGTGCAGGGCCCAAGCACTTGGGCCATCCTCCACTGCCCTCCTGGGCCACAGCAGAGAGCTGGCCTGGAAGAGGGGCAACAGGGACAGAATCTGGTGCCCTGACCGGGACTAGAACCCGGTGTGCCGGCGCCGCAAGGCGGAGGATTAGCCTGTTAAGCCACAGTGCCGGCCCTACAACATACACTCTGAAGGGGGCACAGTTTAGTCTCGGACAGGCCATCCTACAACCTTACTCAGTAGAATGCACTCTCATTTCTTGAAAGTGGTTTTGTGTGTTCACAGGAGACAGGCTAAAAAGAATTTGTGTATGCAAGAGTAACAGCTGTGCCACTGTGACACATTATGTATGAGGAGAGTCGTGGGCAGTCAGGGAGTGTGCAGTACCTGGGTTCACCTGCTGTTTTTTTTTTTTTTTTTTTTAATTTTTGACAGGCAGAGTGGACAGTGAGAGAGAGACAGAGAGAAAGGTCTGCCTTTTGCCGTTGGTTCACCCTCCAATGGCCGCCGCGGTAGTGTGCTGCGGCCGGCGCACCGCGCTGTTCCGATGGCAGGAGCCAGGTGCTTATCCTGGTCTCCCCTGGGGTGCAGAGCCCAAACACTTGGGCCATCCTCCACTGCACTCCCTGGCCACAGCAGAGAGCTGGCCTGGAAGAGGGGCAACCGGGACAGGATCGGTGCCCCGACCGGGACTAGAACCCGGTGTGCCGGCGCCGCAAGGCGGTTTTGTTTTGTTTTGACAGGCAGAGTTAGACAGTGAGAGAGAGAGACAGAAAGAAAGGTCTTCCTTCCGTTGGTTCACCCCCACAAATGGCCACTAAAGCCTGCACACTGTGCCAATCCGAAGCCTGGAGCCAGGTGCTTCTCCTGGTCTCCCATGGGGTGCAGGGCCCAAGCACTTGGGCCATCCTCCACTGCACTCCTGGGCCATAGCAGAGAGCTGGCCTGGAAGAGGGGCAACCGGGATAGAATCCGGTGCCCCAACCGGGACTAGAACCCGGGGTGCCGACACCACAAGGCGGAGGATTAGCCTAGTGAGCCACGGCACCGGCCTCACCTGCTTTCTACATAAAATGCAATAGGGGATGTGGCCAGTCTCCTGACAACTCCCTTAGCACTGACCCAGTCATTTAGTCACAACTCCTAACCTTGCTCATAGCCTTGCTCAGCACTTGCTGTCTCTGGATAGATTGGTTTTGCTCTCTTTTTGGGCACACTGCAAGCTTTTTACATATGGTTACCTTGACAGCATAGATATTAAGACCAGAGGCTTGGATTGTTAACATCTGATACAAAAGAAAACAAAAAATGTTATGAAGGGCATGTGTGAAACTACATTAATTTTCTCCTTTGGATACTTAAGTTAATATCAATAGTTACACTAGTTGATTTTGTTAGTCTTTCCTTCTTTTTCATTTGAAATTTTCATTTTTAATTCTGAAAAGTGGCAGATTGGGACACCCCAAAATATGCCACTTTGGCACAAAGATCATTTTGAACTAAAGATACTTGAAAAATAACAGATACAAAAAAAGACACTCTGACCTCTCCTTTTCTCTGGGTACCAGGAGAGAATAAACATTCTTATCACCAGAGACAAGTGGAGGTCAACACCAATCTGTACGAACAGACTTTGTTAAAATAACTCTTACCTTCCTTTACATCCCAATACATTTTATTATTCGTCCACAGTCAACATTCTGTTCAACCTACTAAGTAAGCATTTGGGTTTAGGCACTTTTAGGGCTTTCTTTTCTAGTGGGGATTTCTAAGCACATGTGAAACAGAATCTGCAGGGCTGGCGCCGTGGCACACTTGGATAATTCTCTGCCTGCGGCTTTGCATTGGTGTAGCTCCACCAGTTACGGCCAATTGGGGAGTGAACCAGCGGATGGAAGACCTCTCTCTCTCTCTTTCTCTTTCTGCCTCTGCCTCTCTGTGGCTCTGCCTTCAAATAAATAAATCTAAATGGAAAAAAAAAAACAACAAAAAAAGTTATTTAGGAATAATTGAAACCCATAGGGACTAGGAGATCATATAGTTAATAAACAATATATTTCACAAAGTAGAACTCCCTGGCCAAAATAAAATTTAAAGTAGAAGTTATCATGGCCGGCGCTGCGGCTCACTAGGCTAATACTCTGCCTGCAGCGCCAGCACCATAGGTTCTAGTCCTGGTTGGGGTGCCAGATTCTGTCCCAGCTGCTCCTCTTCCAGTCCAGCTCTCTGCTGTGGTCTGGGAAGGCAGTGGAGGATGGCCCAAGTCCTTGGGCCCTGCACCAGCATGGGAAACCAGAAGGAAGCACCTGGCTCCTGGCTTCAGATCGGCACAGCGCTGGCCGTAGCAGTCATTTGGGGGGTGAACCAACGGGAGGAAGACCTTTCTCTCTGTCTCTCTCTCACTGTATAACTCTACCTGTCAAAAAATAAATAAATAAAAATAAAAAAAAGAAGAAGAAGTTATCATCAAAAAATAACTTCAAAGAAAGTAATTTCCTGGTTTTGGATCCCCGCAGTGCGCCTGCCATAATGGCCATTTTGGTGAACCAATGGAAAAGGAAGAGTTTTCTCAAAAAAAAAAAAAAAAAAAAAAAGAAAGAAAGTAATTTCCTGGAAGTCATAAATGGCATCTCTAAATAACTCTTGCATTAAATAGAAATTAGGACTGAAGTTATGATTACTTAGAATAGCAGCAATGACACTCTACATATCAAACTTTCAGGATATAAATAAAGCTAACTTTAGAGAAAAAAATCAAATCTGTAAATATCTACATTAACAAATAAGAAAAAATCATTTAAGCATCTTCATCAAGAAACAAAAATTCAAAAGAAAATAGGATAAAGGAATATTCTAAGCTATACACAAAAATTAGAAACTATAAAAAAACTGACAGGCTTGACTACAAAACTTACTTTTAAACTCTAGAGCAAAATATGCCATGCATAAAAATAAAATACAAATGACAATGTGAGAAAAATAGCAATATATGCAATATATGCAAAAATATCATACTACATTTAAATGCATAACTATCTCAAATCAATAAAAATGAACGAACACCTCAGTAGAAAGTACAGTGAGGGGCTGGCGCTGCAGCATAGTGGGTAAAACCACCTCCTGCAGTGCCGGCATTTCATATGGGCGCTGGTTCGAGTCCCGGCTGCTCCCCTTGCTATCAGCTCTCTGCTGTGGCCTGGGAAAGCAGTAGAAGACGGCCCAGGTGCTTGGACCCCTGAACCCATGTGGAAGACCTGGAAGAAGCTCCTGGCTCCCGATTGGCACAGCTCTGGCTGTTGCAGCCAACTGGGGAGTGAACCAGCAGATGAAAACATCTCTCTCTCTCTCTCTCTCTCTGCTTCTCTTCTCTCTGTGTAACTCTGACTTTTAAATAAATAAATATTCTTTTTTTAAAAAAAAGCACAATGAAGATGTAGCATAAAATAGACAGGAAAAGAAACTAAGAAGCTGTACACGGATGAAAAGATACTTAACGTCACCAACAACCCAAGAAAAATAAAGAAAAAGCAAGAGAACAGCTTTTTAATCTGTGATGCTAAGGAAGATTTAAAGGAGAGATTTTCATCCGGAGCTGGCATGGGAATGGGGAAATTGGCACTCTCATCTGCTGTTGATAAAAGCGTCAACTAGTGCAAATTTTGTTTTGGAAGGTTGATTTTTGACAATATGTTTTAAAATTTAAAGCTCGCATTTTAACTCATTAAAGATGGTGGTCTAAGCAAATGTGTTTATCTCTCATCCCTGCCAAAATCACACTGAAGTGATAGAAAATACATTGAAGGGGGTCCTTTGCCTGATGGAGAAACCACAAGGAACCTGCAGCCCCGGAGGCCTGCTGCACAGCTGAGCGCCAACCCCCCCCCCCCCATGGTTTCTAGGAGGTGCTCCACGTTCATAGTGAGTTGGCCTTGCAGGGAGTCATGAAATCAGGTAATTAATTGTGATGTTTGGTTTTAGAAAAACAGGTTGAGGCATCTGCACTCAAGTTAGGGATGATAAGAATAAATTTCTAAGTAAATCAGAAGACCAACAGGGAGGATGCCAGCATCCAAGTGGGATGAAAAGCAGAACCTGATGTGGTTTGCAATTCCACAGTAGACACAAGGGAAAAAATAATTAGAGCAAACTGCAGGGGGCGCACTATATGCATACACTCAATCTCCACTTGAGGTCTGCCTAAACCCTGCTGGCCTCTTTCCACCTGTGTGATCTGTACACACTCTCAAAGGAGCTCTGTCTGTCAGCACATCCCTGCCCACTCTCCTAAAGCACGTGTCTCCCCTCCTAGTCACCATCACAGCTACCAGAACTTCAGAACTCTGCGGGTACCCTAAGCCAGTGAATGTACTACACAACCTACTGTGTCATTGACGTATGGGGGAGAGATCCAAGATGGCTGAATAGGGTGTAGCCACACTAACTTCAGCTGCTCTGAGATATGAAGAGAACAAAGGGTGGACCACATTGCCAGGGGTCTGACTGATGGGAATTTTTGGCAAAGAACTGAAAAAAAAAAAAAAAACAGTAAAGACTCTGGACAGGAGGACAGAGCCCAGGGACATGGCTGCAGCCAGCCACTTGGTGCAGCCAGCTGCTGGCAATGAACCACCATCTTACGACGACAAGGTAGGAAGAAATCGCCAGTTTTAGCTGAGAGGGAATTCCACAGTCACCCATTGACTTTTACTTCTGAGCAAATGCGGAGCTTGGAGCAGGGAAGCTGAGCTGCTTCTTCTTCTCCCCAATCAGAGACTCTATTTCCTTAAAGAGAAATGAGAGCAGGCTGCAGTGGCCTGTGTCGCTGGTGATGGTGCCTGAGGGAGAACCTGCAGACTACATGGACTTTGAGTGTGACACAGACTTTGAGTATGAGTGTGACCTGGAGCGCGAGTGTGTGCAGGGTGCCCCCCTAAACCCATAAATGAGAGCGCTTTGCCTGCTTCCCGTCCCTGCCACACCCCTGAGACTTCAGGTTTTTTTGTTTTTTTTTTTTTTTTTTTTTTTTGGACAGGCAGAGTTAGTGAGAGAGAGACAGAGAGAAAGGTCTTCCTTCTGTTGGTTCACCCCCAAAATGACCGCCAGGGCCTGCGAGCTGCACTGATCCGAAGCCAGAAGCCAGGTGCTTCCTCCTGGTCTCCCATGCGGGTGCAGGGACCCAAGCACTTGGGGCATCCTCCACTGCCTTCCCGGGGCCACAGCAGAGAGCTGGACTGGAAGAGGAGCAACCGGGACAGAATCCGGCACCCCAACCGGGACTAGAACCTGGTGTGCCGGCGCTGCAGGTGGAGGATTAGCCTAGTGAGCCGCAGTGCCAGCCAAGTCTTCAGCTTTTGAAAGGCACTTTTAGTAGACTGAGCCAGGGTGTTCATGCAATTGCTTTTCATTGTTTTTGGGTTTTGTTTGCAATCTCTCAAATTTATCACCATTCTGAGAGGCTGACAGAGACATGCGAACAGTTGAATTTAGTTTCTTTTTCTCCTATGTGCCAAGTATGACAGAAATGGATGTGTAGGATCGGTGCTGTGGCATAGCAGGTAAAGCCATTGCCTATAGTGCCAGCATCCCATATGGGTGCCAGTTCGTGTCCTGGCTGCTCCACATCTGATCCAGCTCCCTGCTATGGTCTGGGAAAGCAGTGGAGGATGGCCCAGGTCCTTGTGCCCCTGCACCTGCGTGGGAGACCCAGAGGCAGCTCCTGGCTCCTGGCTTCGGATCAATGCAGCTCTGGCCATTTTGGCCATCTGGGGAGGGAACTAGCAGATGGAAGACCTCTCTCTCTCCCCGCCTCTCTCTAACTCTGACTTTCAAGTAAAACAAATAAAAATAATTTTAAAAGTTGATGAAAATGTGTATTATGAGAAAGCTACACATGGATTTCCATTTGTTGCAACAAAAGAAATGTGCCTTTTAATTCTAGTTTTCCATGAGTTTTTTTGAAGCCCCGTGTGTGCATGTGTGTGTGTGTCATAGACATTATTGCAGCTCAGTGACAATATCTTTTTACCATATGGGAATAATATTACCTTTTTCCTATATACAGTTTTTATGAACACAATTACTTTTGTTTTCTTTGATAAGCAGATTAGTAAAGGATATGAGCCAAAAATTCATATAGAGATTATTTTTAAAATATTACATTAATGGAATATATCAAAAGGAATATAAAAATGCCTAGCATATTTAGAATTCTCTGTAAATGTACCAAGCCATCTGCTATCAATCAAAAAAAGAGATCACGTGGATTGATTTGTTTTTTCAAATATTTTCAGGTTAGAATTCCACATTCCTGGAGAGAAGAGAGGATGAGTTGAGATTTCCACTGAATTTAACAGTAAGAATCTTTTACACTGATTGATCTTGGTTCTGTGTGCATTGGCACGGAACGGGAGAGGGGACATGGGATAGCAATGCTGTTAAGTAGACACCTGGAGGTATAGGCTTTTTTTTTTTTTTTAATTCAAAAGGCTGCTTTGCTCAGCCCTGCTAACAGTCTTGCTCTGTGCAGTCCTCTGCGCACAGCTGCCCTCTCCTGGAGGGAATGACCATGTGCCAAAGTAATCGGAACTGAAATTAACCTGCCCACCCGTTCATCAAGCTCTCACCATTTATGTCTATCTCAGGTACCTGTTGAGCTCCAGGGATACAGAGATCTGGAAAAAGCCTGCCCTCAAATAGCTCACAGAAAATGGGGAGAAAACAAGAAAATCAGTAGTTGTATTCTAGTGCTACATACCGGAATAGGGGTGAGCATAGATAGTACTAAATTGCAGAGAAAATATTTTTTATAGTCTACTTTTTAAAAAAGAGTTATTTATTTATTTATTTATTTATTTGAAAGTCAGAGTTACACACAGAGAGAAGGAGAGGCAGAGAGAGAAAGAGAGAGAGAGAGAGAGAGAGAGAGAGAGGTCTTCCATCCGCTGGTTCACTCCCCAATTGGCCCCAATGGCTGGAGCTGCGCCAATCTGCCACCGGGAGCCAGGAGCTTCTTCCAGGCCTCCCACATGGGTGCCTGGGCCCAAGGACTTGGGCCATCTTCTACTGCCATCCCAGGCCATAGCAGAGAGTTGGATTGGAAGAGGAGCAGCCGGGACTAGAACCTGTGCCCAAATGGGATGCTGGCACCTCAGGCCAGACCTTTACCCACTAGGCCACAGCGCAGACCCCTTATAGTCTACTTTGACTTACTAATTGGTCTGACTCCTCTTTAAGACCTCACCTGACAAAATTACCAAGGAATGAAGTATCTACTCTGCATATAAGCTACAGACAAGCAGATAAACAATGCACAAGCTTACTTTAAAAATTATTTGTTGTATTCATTAATTTGTTTATTGCTAATTCTAGCAGCCCTATTTGAAGCTCCTAACTTTGAACTGTCCAGGACCTGCAGGTCAACTTAGGAAATTGCCATTTATATGGATTTACATCAATCATATTTGTTGAGCAGCACTTTTTACTTTTATTTATTTCAGAAGCAGGGAGACAGAGAGCTCCCATCTTCTGGTTCACTCCCCAAATGCCTGAGACAGTGGGGCTGGCCTGGGGTTGAAGCTGGTCTCCCATGTGGGTGGCAGGGACCTATGCACTGAACCATCAATACTGCTTCTCAGGGGCTTCACCCGCAGGAAGCCGGAACCAGGAGCAAAGCTGGGACCTGAACCCAGGCACCCAGTATGAGGGGTAGGCATCCCAGGTGCCATCTTAACTGCCATACTACAAGCCCAGCCCTGAAAATTCTATTTTGAAGTGCCATATTTAAAGTTAGGATACTGGGGTCGGCACTGTGGTGTAGCAGGTAAAGCTGCTGCCAGCAGGGCCTGCATCCTATATGGGCACCAGTTCTAGTCCCGGCTGCTCCACTTCTGATCCAGCTCTCTGCTATGGCCTGGGAAAGCAGCAGAAGATGGCCCAAGTGCTTGGGCCCCTGCACCCACATGGGAAACCCGGAGGAGTCTCCTAGCTCCTTCCTGCCATTGTGGCCATCTGGGGAGTGAACAAACAGATGGAAGACCTCTCTCTCGCTCGCTCTATCTCTCTCTCTCTGCCTCTGCCTCTCTGTAACTTTGCCTTTCAAATAAGTTAAATAAATCTTTAAAAATATTATGGGGCCAGCGCCGTGACGCAGCGGGTAAAGCTGCCGCCTGTAGTGCCAGCATCCCACATGGGCGCCATTTCGCGTCCTGGCTGCTCCACTTCCAATCCAGCTCTGTTCTGTGGCCTGGGAAAGCAGTAGAAGATGGCCCAAGTCCTTGGGCCCCTGCACCCACATGGGAGACCCAGAAGAAGCTCCTGGCTCCTAGCTTCAGATCAGCCCAGTTCCAGCTGTTGGGGCCAACTGGGGAGTGAACCAGAGGATAGAAGACCTCTCTCTGCCTCTCCTCCTCTCTTTGTGTAACTCTGACTTTCAAATAAATAAATAAATCTTTAAAAAAATAAAGTTAGGATAAAGGAAGATTTCCACATAAGATTTAGAAATATGTAACCAAGAAATACTGTTCGTGTTACAGGAATTTGGAGAATGACGACATAGACAATAAAGGGTGGTGAGTAAAGCACATGAGAGCAGATTTTTGTTGAGAAACAGAGACTCCTGCTTGCCAGGAGGGGTCCCTAAGGGAGGGGCCGTCCAGGTCTGGGCATTGGGAGCTTCTATAGGGAGTGCATATCAACTGGTCAATTCTTCTACACAGTTTCAGTATGTCAGGGGCCTACTTTGTTTTTTTCCTGTCTCTTGAGTAGCAGTTCTGGTTCCTGACCAGTTAATAGACGTTACCTCGTCAACCACTTGGGAGATGTAACAGTTGAGAAATATTGTTGACCTGACCAGTTAAGGCAGGTTATGCCTACCTGATCAGTGGCTATGCACTTGAGACACGCTGCTTTGTGGTGTGTTCTGGTATGGTGCCAGAGCCTAGTTTCTCACATGGTTACCTAGGGGTGTGGACTCATTGTGTTCCCTAACAATCTTTACATTTTCTTGGAACAATGTCTTTTGTATAATCAGCTGATGTCAGGTTTCACATAAACACCTGGTTCCTTATTCCCAAGGAGCCTGGCTTCTGCTTGACCTAATCCTACTGTGGCCATTTGTAGAGTGAACTAAGGTATGTAAGATCTCTTGGTCTGTCTCTCCTTTTTAAATAGAATGTTTAAAAACTATGTCATGATGTGCTATATTCAAATTGGAAAGTATCCTTAAAACTTGCTTTATAAAAAGTGATTACCAGGAAAAGGACTAGTGCATGTTTTGGATTCCCTGTCCCACATCTTTACCCACAAATAGTGAATGACAACGAGTGACTCTCAGGCCTGCAACTGTGAAAGAAAATCTGAGGGGCTGGAAGGGAGGACGTGGATGCTACAATCTACATAGCACCTGAATGGGGCCATAATAACTCATGCTATAAAGTAGAATTTTCTGTCAGCAAAGTCTTTTTTTTAGATCCCCAAAGTTGTTTATTAGCTCCTAGTTTTAGCCTTACCCAAAGGAATTGGCCAAGAGCTGAGGAACAGACAAAATCTTTCAAAACTTCCAAGTGCTTTTGAATGAAAGTGTAAGACCATAGTGGAATGTTCTAGAATGGGCCGGTGCCGTGGCTCAATAGGCTAATCCTCCACCTGAGGCGCTGGCACACCAGGTTCTAGTCCTGGTCAGGGCGCCGGATTCTGTCCCGGTTGCTCCTCTTCCAGTCCAGCTCTCTGCTGTGGCCCGGGAGTGCAGTGCAGGATGGCCCAAGTGCTTGGGCCCTGCACCCCATGGGAGACCAGGAGAAGCACCTGGCTCCTGGCTTCAGATCGGCAGCCATTGGAGGGTGAACCAATGGCAAAGGAAGACCTTTCTCTCTGTCTCTCTCTCTCACTGTCCACTCTGCCTGTTAAAAAGAAAAAAAAATGTTCTAGAATGATCTTTCTAAAGCCTAAGGAGGGGGCGGCACTGTGGCGTTGTGGGCTAAGCCTCTGCCTGCAGCCTCGACATCCCGTAGGGACGCCCGCTCCAGTCCCCGGATGCTCCACTTCTGATCCAGCTCCCACTGGGGTCTCCCGGAGGGAGCCCCGCTCAGCCCACTGCGCAGGCGCCGCGGCGACGGCCTGCTGGCTCCGCCCCGTCGCGTGCTCGGGGGCCTGCGGGGGCGTGCTGCCTGTGTTCCTGAAGTTTCCCGGGACGCCGGAGAGGAGCTGTGCTCTGGTAAGACTTGCCTTCTAGGGAGCGAAATGAGCGCAGACGGGGCCTCAGGGTGTGTAGGGGACTCGGCTGGTGAAGGGGAGGTTAGACGCTAGCAGGGGGCCAGGTAGGCCCAGGGGGCAAGGTGGTTAATTGTTGGGCCCCAGGACAGGCCTTGAGGGGGCTGCGGCTGGACGTGAAAGCGCGCGTCTGTGGAGGGGCTGCGCTCCGTAATCCACCCCGCCCCGGGTGCAGCAGCCGAGGTCGCACGACGCCGCCGCTTGCAGTCGGGGCAGCCCGGGCGCCCCGAGGAGAAGGCCCGCGGCTCGGACGGGGCCCGGGCTGCGGCCCCTGGGAACCGCTGCTCTCGGGGGCGCAGCAGCCCGGAGCCTCGGAGCCCCCGCGCGTCGACGTCCCGCGCGCCTCGGTCCCAGGTCGCTGCCGCCCGGTCTCTTCCCGGGCCGCGGGGCGGGGCGGGGTCTGCGGGGGCGTGGCCGCGCCGAGCCCCCGCCCCCCGCAGCCTGCAGGTGGCAGCCGCCCGCCGGGGCGCCCGCCGGACACGCGCGACGCGGGGGACGCCGAGGCACGGAACGCCGCCCGGGTGACAGGGCTCCCGCGCCTCCGCGAGGCGCCGAGCCGCCCGGGCCGTCCGCGCCCACGAGAGCCCGCGCCCGGACGATGCCCGCCGGCGCCGGCCGCCCGCCGTCTCGCTGCAGGAGCCGGTGGCCGTGGGGGAGCTGCGGTGGGTGAGCGCGGAGGGCCGCGGTGCTGCGCCCGGGGTGCTCGAGGGGGACGTGCCCCGACTGCCGGCTCGGCGGGCGGCCGCCGCGTGTCCGGGCGCCGCGGCCGTTGTGGGATGCGCGGAGGTGGCCCGGGACCTGTCGGTGTCTTTGGCTCGGCGCTGCGATCTTACGGGGTCGTTTCGGGTCCCGGCGTGGCCCGGGTGCAGAGGAAGCCCTCGGACCGCCAGGTAGTGCCCCACCGCCGGGGAGGCCGGGCCGGCTGTTTCCGCGCCCGGGGCGGGCTGTCTCGGCTCGTGTGGTGCCGCTGCGAGCAGCAGGTGCGAGGGGCGAGGGGGCTGTAGGAGATCCTGGGCTCTGCGCGGTGCCCCAGGCGCCCGCAGCTTCTCGGTTGTGGGGTTTTGCCTGGGCTTCGAGCTGGGTGGGTAGCATCCCCACACCCCCAGTGCGCTGTGTGCCACCGGAGTGACAGACGAGTCTGAGACTATTAGGAGGTTATAACTTTTGTTATAATTTGAAGAGAATTTGAAAGTAAAATTATACGAAATTTTAGAAGCAATTTGCTTACAGTTTTGAATTTCCTTTTTTGACAACTGTGTTGCGTAGAGGGGTTAGAAGTGGTACAGGCTTTAAGGAAAGTGTCGTTGAGATCACATTTACAAAACACGGGAATCTACTTACTGGGTTTTTCTTTAAGGTTTTAGGCTTCATTCAGAGAATATTATTGTAGAATGCGTTTTAAAGTTTTTTGTTTGTTTGTTTTGACAGGCAGGGTGGATAGTGACAGAGAGACAGAGAGAAAGTGTAGAATGCGTTTTGACATTCGAGGTGAGGGAAACTGGCAAAGTAATTCGGTGTGTAAAGATAGTTTCAGTGCTGTGGCATTGCTCATTTTCTGAAATGCTGAGCTTAAAAAACAAAAGCCTGTCTTTACCACCCAGGTATTTATAAATGAGCCGTATCTAATAACCATTAAAATGTCAGAAATTATGAGTGAGTCAGTGTCTTGAATACTCAACACTTTCTTTCTGAAAAAAATTAAAGAAATTTGTTAAGTACATAAAAAATAAGGAATTACCTGTAGCGACCTTGATAAGAAGACTAACTTGATAACATTATTACATTTTACCCCTAGCACCTAGCGATAATTTCAGTCTAAATATATATCTTAGCCATATTTTATTTTTATAGTTTAATACATTGAAAGTTTTTTTCACAATCAGTTAAATGTTACAGGAATACTTTTATACAGCTTCCAAAGACCTGAGAATCACTTTTTGTCTAGCACACTGAAAGTACACTTTATACTGAAAGGTGACCTGCTGTATATGGGTTGCAAAATGTTCCAAGTTAGGGAAAACAGTCACCATTTTCATAGTATGTAAAGATCAGTTTTAGAAAATTGGTAATTATGATTTTTGGCGAATGTACTCTCCAAGACCTAGATGTGTTTGAAGTTGTTTTCCTCTAAATCTACAAAATATTGTAACAAAGGAGAAAAATAGCCTTAATTTTTTTCCCATTCATATGTTGTTACTTTATTAGAAAGGAACCTTTTTGGTTCAACAAGAAAACCAGAGGGTTTTTTTTTTTTTTTTTTTATTGATACGATGTGTTCAAAAGTGATGTACTGGAGTGATTTACTTATTTTTTGAAAAGCAGAGAGATGCAGATGGACAGAGATTTCCCACCTGCTGACTTACTCCCCAGAGGCCTTGTAACGGAGGCTGGGCCAGACTGAGGCAGGGGACCATAACTCACTATAGGTTTCCCGTGTTGGTGGCGACCGCAGCTACTTGAGCCAGGACTTGCTGCCTCTGAGGGCGCACATTGACAGGAAGCTGGAATCGGAAGCAGAGCTGGAAGCCAGGCACTCTCGTACCAGATCCAGGTCCGCATATGCCAAACTGTGGCTTCATGGCTAAACCAAACGCTTAGGGGGATTTACTTTTGCTTATAATACTTTATGAAGTTAATCTAGTAATGGGATTAGCTGGTCAGAAATTGACTTTTTAGGACTAGCTGTGTTTTACAAAGTGAAGTAAAGTTGCATAATAAACTTGGCAGCAACAGCCAAATTTTTAACACACAAAGTAAATTTGATGATTGCCTTAATGAGCAAATTTGTAAAGATAGCCCCTTAGTCTGGTAGCAATTCTATATCCTTGGAATGCATTAACTACATAATGTGAAGTCTTTGTAATTACTGCCCATTAAAACTAATAACAGCTACTCCAGGGGTGGTGGTGGGAGTCTGTCTTTAATTACAACACCTGAGACTTTGGTAGAGCTGCAGCTACTGCTTTCGCCAGTACAGCTGTGAATTTGTAAGTGTTTGGACAGTTAAATTACCTGAACCTAATTTTTGCTTTGGGTAGCTTTGTTAGTGTTTATTAGACTGTAAGATATACAAAATACAGTTTTTTAACATTCTTTGAGAGGTTTAACTTGCATAACTCAGCTTGAAGATTTGGAGGACACTGATCAAAGAGAGAAAATTACTGGTTTGAGCGTCTAGCTTGTCAGGATATAAATTTGAAACTACACTCTCACTTTCATGTCTTAAGAGAAACAATACTTTTGTTAATAAAGATAAAAGTTCATATCTTTCACACTTTTAGAGGCATGAGCTTGTTAGTGTTTGTAAATTTATAGAAAGAACAGCATGATTAGTGAGTGTGTGTGTGTGTGTGTGTGAGAGAGAGAGAGAGAAAGAGAGAGAGAGAAGGGGGGAGAAGAGAAATAAGTAAATAGCATTTTTAGTATTAAATTAGCAGGAACCTCTAGAGATTATAAACTTGGGATTCATGGACTTTGTAGATTATATTTGTAGGTGTGAAAAATATAATACTTTTTAAGAAAGATTTATTTATTTATTTATTTGAAAATCAGAATTAAAGGGACAGACAGATTTTCCATCTCCTAGTTCACTATCCAGATGGCCACACTGGGCCAGGCTGGAGCCAGGAGCTTCACCCGGTCCCCCACATGGGTGGCAGAGTCCCAAACACTTGGGACATCTTCCACTGCTTTTCCCAGACTGTTATCAGGAAACTGGTTTGGAAGTGGAGCAGCCAGATGGAAAGGCAAGCCATTGTGGCAAAATGTCCTGTGTGGAAGGATCTCTGTGAGTGAGACCCCAGTGGAAAGTGGCCATCAAAGAAGGATGTACTTTTCTCTGAAGGGAGGAAAAAAATACATTTTGTTTATGGTCTTGTCTAAACACTGACAGAGATTGTGGATTCAAAAGGTTTCCATAGCCTTGGCAGCTCATGTCAGGAGCCTCCGATGATCACTGATATCGTATGTAGAAGTGTTAATTGTTAAATTAACACCAGGAGTCACTGTGCACTTACTTCCCATGCAGGATCTCTGTCCTCAGTGAGTTGTGTTATGAGAATTAGCTGTAAAACTTGTGCTCAAACAGTGTGTGTAAATTGTTGAAATCTTAATGGAGAATGGAACTGGGAATGGGAGAAGGAGGAGGAGGTAGGGTGGAAGGGTGGGTATGGTGGGAAGTTACTATATTCCTAAAGTTGTACTTATGAAATTTGTACTCCTTAAATAAAAGGTTTCTGGCCGGCGCCGTGGCTTAACAGGATAATCCTCCGCCTTGCGGCGCCGGCACACCGGGTTCTAGTCCCGGTTGGGGCGCCGGATTCTATCCCGGTTGCCCCTCTTCCAGGCCAGCTCTCTGCTGTGGCCCGGGAAGGCAGTGGAGGATGGCCCAAGTGCTTGGGCCCTGCACCCGCATGGGAGACCAGGAGAAGCACCTGGCTCCTGGCTTCGGATCAGCGAGATGCACCGGCCGCAGCGGCCATTGGAGGGTGAACCAACGGCAAAAAGGAAGACCTTTCTCTCTGTCTCTCTCTCTCACTATCCACTCTGCCTGTCAAAAAAAAAAAAAAAAAAAAAAAAAAAGGTTTCTTTGGGAATAAATAAATAAATGGTGGGCGGGGGGGGAGGAAGTGAAGCAACTAAGACACTTAGCAGGCTTTACCCACTACGCCACAGTGCCGGCCCTGGGACATCTTTTCTCAACCATCATAACGGTCATGATCTGCACTTCCATAGCAAAAGACAGGTTAACATGAGAAAAGCATGACACATTTCTTTAACCAGATTTGTACATGACCTGAGAGCTTTCAGAAAGGGAGACCCAGAGGAAACTTTATTCTTAGGTTAGATGAAGAATGGACAGCCATGTAGAAATGTTTCAATTAGACAAAAGAGTATAATATAATGGTAATAGACGGAGGGAGAAAAAGCCAGCGAAACACGTCCATTCAGATTCTTCTTGGTCACTCCGTGGCAGCATTTCTTCCCCACGTGTACAGGTCAGACCCCTGTAGAGTCAGCTCACGGTAGAAGAGGGCCGATCACGCTGGGTTTTATGGCTTGCTTTGGAAACAAGAGTGCAGTAGAAGATCAGAAAGAGACTGCCTCTTAGGCTACTTCTGAAGCCTCCCAGTCTGCTTTAGTTCAAAGAACTCAGTACGCCAAGGTGCTGCACTTCGGTATATTGTTTTCTGAGCCCTAACACTTGATGCGCCAATTGGAAAAGGTGTGGATTGTGTTAGTTTCTATCGAGGAAAAGGTATATGACTTGAAATTCTCTTAAAGAATATGAGACATCCCTGCAACCAGAAAAACATTGAACAGTAATAAAATTTGAGAGATATTAGAGGATCACATTTCAGTTTTATAAACCAGAGTAGTTATATAATACAGAGCTAGGACTCAACACAGGCTTTTTCTAGTGCATTGCTTCCATTATTCTGTATCACTTGCTTTTTACAGACACATTTTTTTGAAGGCCAGTGTTCTCCACCCTGTGGCTTACAAGTGACGCCTTATAAGAAATTTTGGCCGGCGCCGCAGCTCACTAGGCTAATCCTCCGCCTTGCAGTGCCGGCACACCAAGTTCTAGTCCTGGTCAGGGCACCGGATTCTGTCCCGGTTGCCCCTTTTCCAGGCCAGCTCTCTGCTGTGGCCCGGGAAGGCAGTGGAGGATGGCCCAGGTGCTTGGGCCCTGCACCCCATGGGAGACCAGGAGAGGAAGCACCTGGCTCCTGGCTTCGGATCAGCGTAGTGCGCCGGCGCGGCAGCCATTGGGGGGGGGGGGGTGAACCAATGGAAAAGGAAGACCTTTCTCTCTGTCTCTGTCTCTCTCTCTCTCACTGTCCACTCTGCCTGTCAAAAAAGAAAAAAAGAAAAGAAACTTCAAGCACGGCCAGTGCAGTGGCTCACTAGGCTAATCCTCCGCCTGTGGCACCGGCACAACGGGTTCTAGTCCCGGTCGGGGCGCCAGATTCTGTCCCGGTTGCCCCTCTTCCTGTCCAGCTCTCTGCTGTGGCCCGGGAAGGCAGTGGAAGATGGCCCAGGTCCTTGGGCCCTGCACCCACATGGGAAACCAGGAAAGGAAGCGCCTGGCTCCTGGCTTCAGATTGGCGCAGCCCACTGGCCAGAACAGTTCTGCCAGCCATAGCGGCCACTTGGGGGGGGTGAACCAACAGGAAAAAGAAGACCTTTCTCTCTGTCTCTCTCTCTCATTGTCTAACTCTGCCTGTCAAAAAAAAAAAAAAAAAAAGAAATTTCAAGCTCACATTTTAATGTATGATTCAGCAAGAACTATGAGCAAAAAAACAAATTATCTTCACTAAAGGAGAGATATGAGCAAATATTTCCTCAGTGTATATAAAAGAAAACATTACTGTAATTTTATGCAATTGATAGAATAGAGCAAATCTTAAAAGGGAGAAAAGTATAATTACATTAGGGTAGTGTTGGTCAGGGAAGTCTAAATCTTTGGAGCTTAACTCGTACGCCTTGTGTGATATATTTTGTGTGAAGTCACATTTAGCCAAGGAATAGGTAGCAGCTTAAGTGAAGAACAAAAGAAAATTTTAGTCTCCACAAATCCATCTTTGTCTAGAAATTCATTTTTTGTGTGTCTTTCAGGCCATTTCAATCAAGTCTAGTGTCATTCCGTGCCTTGGTGTTTTTATATGTAAAACTGGTAAATGAATAGTATCTACTTGGATATTAATTCAGAATCAGCCCTCTTCTGTATCACTACCTTTCATATGTCCTTCAAGCCATTCTCAATTAAACCTAATATTTTAGGTTTTCCAAATGTATTAAGTACTTGCTTGTCTGAAGTATTTAGCCATTAGCAACACAAGTACTTTACACATGCCTGTTCTCTCTCTTCTCCCTCTCTCTCCCTAATGATCTATTTTGTTTATTTGAAAGACAGTTAAGGAGAAACAAATCTTCCATCCACTAGTTCACTCCCCCAAATGAATGCAACAGACAGGGCTGGGCCAGGCCAAAGCCTGGAGTCTGGAACTCCATCTGGGTTTCCCATATGGGCAGCAGACCTGTTACTCAGACCATCTTCCAGTGCTTTCTCAGGTGTACTAGCAGGGAACTGGATTGGAAGTGGAACAGCCAAGACTTGAACAAGGCACTCAAATGGGATGTTGGCATTTAGGGAGTAAGCTGCTGTGTCACAATGCCAGCCTACTTATTCATTCTTAAGGGTAAAACAGCAAGTCAGTATATAATAAACTGTTTGGAAAAGAATGGAGAGATGTTAGTTAGCATTAAACTGTAATGATGAAAATAGTACACCACTGATTAAATGTGTACTGAGAATAGGCAACACTTACATAGCACTTAGTGAGTTAATTATTGCTTTGTTTTCCCTGTGTTAATTCAGTTGGTCAGCATAACAAGATGGGGTGAGTTAACCTACTAAATAGTTACTGATTTCTCCCCACTTAATAAATGAAGAAATGAAGAAACAGAGATTGAAGTAACTGCTCCGAAGTTAGTTATTGTGTGCTGTTTTCCAGTGAGGTTTAGAACCGCGAGTTGAAAGATGGGCAGGGACTAATGTCAGAGCAATAGTTAAACTTTATTAGTTTTACAAGGGCTTTTATACTCACACAATCACAGCATACTAATTTTCTCAGGGGGTTAGTACTAGGCTAGTTCAAGGAAATATAGTTTCCCTTAAAGGAGATAATATTCATGTTTCATATAATCTGAAGGAACAATCTATTAAAAAGGTGGTCAAGCCGGCGCCGCGGCTCAATAGGCTAATCCTCCGCCTAGCGGCGCCGGCACACCGAGTTCTAGTCCTGGTTGGGGCACCGGATTCTGTCCCGGTTGCCCCTCTTGCAGGCCAGCTCTCTGCTGTGGCCTGGGAAGGCAGTGGAGGATGGCCCAAGTGCTTGGGCCCTGCACCCGCATGGGAGACCAGGAGAAGCACCTGGCTTCGGATCAGCGCAGTGCGCCGGCTGCGGCAGCCATTGGAGGGTGAACTAATGGAAAAGGAAGGCCTTTCTCTCTGTCTCTCTCTCACTGTCCACTCTGCCTGTCAAAAAAAAAAAAAAAAAAAAAGGTGGCAAAAATATTTGCCTTCAAGGACAGATATAGCCTGCAGCTGCGTGAGAAAAGGAGGTGTGTCATCCAGCCAAGGAACATTCTCAGACTAGTACATGATGCACGGTGACTTTTGCCCTGTTCCCTGAAGTGTCCTTAAGGCTTCTCACGTGCATCTCAGATTTGACCTTGTCCAATCTCCACAATAAAGGGCAGACTGAATTTGGAACCAGGAGGACTGGTTCACCAAGATGCCACCAAAAATAGTCTCTTTTCTATAGCCTGAATAAGTAAAAGAATTTTCTTTAAAAAATAAGCTATCTGAACTATTTATACCTGTTTTCTAAAACAGAAATTATTTACTTGCTGCTAATTTGTTAAGTTTGGAAATTATTCTTTTTTGGTCACTTGGACAATGTAAGAGTAGGACTAAAATTTTTAGTCTTAAAAAAAATCATCACGAGGGTCAATGGAATGATTCTAGTTCATCTCTCTATTTAGGATGCTATGACCAGTACTCAAATTGCATTTCCTCTCTGGATTCAATAATGTTTGAGTTTGGCCTGCATATTTCCTTGAAGTCTTTTATGTCTCCAGTTGGTCTACTTTGTGTAATCCCCACAATGTTTATTTCCATATTTGAGACACTACATGATTAAACAGCATCAAAGAATTTTTGAGAAATCTGTATGCAATTAATGACAGGTAGAATCTGAAAATGAATATAATGTTAAAAGTAGACAAATTATATTCAAATTCATCCCTAATAGGAAAATTAGTAAAAATATACATTGTTAACTTGTTGATGTGAAAGAAAACTTGTTGTTGCCTTCTCTTTTTTGACAGGCAGAGTTAGACAGTGAGAGAGAGAGAGAGAGAGAGAGAGAGGTCTTCCTTCCATTAGTTCACCCCCCAAATGACCGTGACAGCCGGCGTGCTACGCGGATCCAAAGCCAGGAGCCAGGTGCTTCTCCTGGTCTCCCATGCAGGTGCAGGGCCCAAGGACCTGGGCCATCCTCCACTGCACTTCCGCGCCACAGCAGAGAGCTGGACTGGAAAAGGGGCAACCGGGACAGAATCTGGCGCCCCAACCAGGACTAGAACCCGGGGTGCCGGCGCCACAGGCGGAGGATTAGCCAAATGAGCCACAGCGCAGGTTGCCTTCGCATTTTTTTTTTAAGATTTATTTATTTGAAAGGCACCCTTACAGAAAGAGGAGAGACAGATGTTCCATCTGTTGGTTCACTCCTCAAATGGCTGCAACAGCCGGGGCTGTGCCAGGCCAAAGCCAGGAGCTTCATCCGGGTCTTCATGTGGGTGGCAGGGGCCCAGACTCTTGGACCATCTTCTGATGCTTTTCCCAGACCATTCGCGGGGGCTGGATCAGAAATGGAACATCTGGGACTCAAATGGGTGCTCTTCTGGGAGGCCGGCATCACATGCAATGGCTTTACCAGCTACGCCACAACACTGGCCCCTATTTTTTGTTTATAATCAGAAAACAAGCCAGGGGTAGAAAAAACATTGTTTCAATATTACTCAATTCTAGCTAGAAATTTATTAATTTCTAGTTAGCAACTTACTGTCTAGTTATTTTTCCTTTATTGATCAAAATGAATTTTGTGTTTTTTAGTATGACCAATTTCAGAGATAACTTTGTTGAGGGAAGTAACTGATATATCTTCTGCAAGCATTAAATAATGAGCTCTTACTATTATTTTTCTCTTTCAAGAGATGGATGTTATTAATTCCCTTGAAAATGGTGTTATTATCTTCAATCATCTGATTATTTCTTTGTGTTTCCCTGATGTCTTTTTGAACGTCTCATAGCCATATAGATTAGTGACTAATCTTATCCCTGTGCTTTTACAGTAATTCCCAACTCTGCCTGTAATTTCCGTATGCCTAGCAGAGAATGCACTGTTTGGGGCTATGTCGATAGATCTGTTTTTCATCTTTCACAGCCTGGTAGTATAATTAGCTTTCATATTTTACACCTTTCTAGTACTACATTAATTTCCAGGACCTTGCACAGCTAGTTACCTTTCTGTTTATAAGCTACATAGGGAAGATAAGTGGCTTTAAACTGGCAAAGTGGTGACTCTGTTATTCTCATCTGTCTGCCAGTGTCTTCTTAATACAGTAACGTAAAGATTTGTTATATTTAGTACTTGTACTCAAGAACAAAATAGCATGGATATGTGAGAGAGAGGTAATTCAGGTAATATTCCTCACTGTGGAATAGGTTGCAAATTACCCTTTGCTACTTTGCTCCAGGTGGAGTAGTCCTGTGTCAGTGAAGCCATTCAGAGCTTGTGCCTTTGAGAAGATTAGAGGACTAGAGCTAGAATATTGACTCAGTGAAGAGCTGAGCTGTTTTCTCACCTTTCTCCATAGCCAGATGACATTGGCCTCTTTGTGGAACTTGATATATTTTTACCACAGATCCTAGACTCCAAAGGGAAAGAAACCAAGAGAGTCCTAACCCTTTGGGAGCCCCTTAACTGTAATTATTCCCCTGATGAAAATCAGGTGGACTGAAAATACTCCTTCTCATAATGTAGGCTCTTGGGATAGTCTTTTAAGCTTGTAAATTACTTTTAACTTTATTCTCATTTGGCTGTGTGTAATTAGAGGTAGGATTCTTCTTGAACCTGGAAGAGAGCCTGTCCCACATTTTTAGAGAAATATATCTGTATGATATAGATCATTAAAACAAAATTAGAACTAATTTTTGAAAGGCATGAAATTTTTCCCCGTTTTAAATTTTTTTTTTTTCTTTGAGAGAGAGAAGATCTCCTAGCCACTAGTTTACTCCCTAAATGCTTACAACAGGGCTGAAGCCAGAAGCCCAGAATTCAATCCAGGCCTCCCAAATGGGTGACATCACCACTGCTTCCCAGGTGGAGCATTAGCAAGAAGCTGGAATCAGGAGCAGAGTTGGGACTCAAACCCTAGGCACTCCAATTTGGGATGCTAGCATCCCAAGTGGCATCTTAACCAGCACATCAAATGCCTGTTCCAAGAACTTTTGAGTCAACACAAAATCATGGGAATTGTTGGGTGTTAAGTGTTTGCTTCTGGGATTGGGAAACTGCATGTTGAATATTTGTTGATCCAGCATAGACGTCTAAACATGGGCTGTTGTAAAGAAAGTTAAACCATACACTTTTAAAGCATAATCCCTCTCTTGCCTATTCTCTGCCCCACAGCAACAGACAAAATCTGTGCAATAATTTTGAAAGCCTTGAGAAGTGCATTGGCAATCATGAGATTTCTCCTTCCTAGGGTACCAAAATTTTATCCGACCTGGTCATCTAGATTGGTGCTTCTCAAAATATGGTCCCTCCCCTAGTAACATCAGGAGGGAATTTTTTAGAAGTAAAAATTCTTGGAACTCAATCTTGAGATGGGCCCCAAGAATTTGCATTTTATAAAGATTTACTTATTTATTTGAAAGGCTGAGTGAGAGTGAGGGAGAGAACAATCTTCCACCCACTGATTCACTCCCCCAAATCACTGCAATAGCCAGGACTGAATCGAAATCCAGTTCTCCCACGTGGGTGGCAGGGGCCCAAATACTTGGGCCGTCCTCTGCTGCCTTCCCAGGTACATTAGCAGGAAGCTGGTACAGAAGTAGAGCAGACAGGACTCAAACCAGCATCTAATATGGGATGCCAACAGAGCACGCAGTGGCTTAACATCTGTGCCACAACATGGAGCCCAGTAATCTGCATTTTAGTAAACTCTCTCAGTGGTTCTGATAATACATGGAAGTCTGAGAACCATTAACTCTTGGTTTGCAGAATGAGCCATGGTTTTCTGTTTTGCTAGTCTGTTTCTTGAATGTAAATAGGAAAGTACTTTAGAAAGTTTGTGGGAAAATGGAGTTGGGATGGGCATTTGACACAGCAGTTAAGACACCATTTGGTATGTCAGCATCTCACATCAGGGTGAGTAGGTTCAAGTCCCAGCTTCTCTCTCCTCCTGATTCCAGCTTCCTGCTACTGTACATCTAGGCAGATGTACAAATGATGATCAAATGGTTGGGTCCCTGCCTCACACGGGGAGACCCATATTGAGTTCCTTGCTCTGTCCTCAGCCCAGCTCAGTTCTGACTATGACCTGGATTTGGAGAGTGAACAAGTAGGTGGGAAATACCCCTCTTCTCTTTGTCTTTCAGATAAATACAACTTTTGAGATATATATATATATATATATATATATACATGGGGAGATTGTCTATATTTTAGTGCCAAGATTTTTAAATCCAACGTAGTTTTTCTTATGTTCTTTTCCATGAACTTTTTGAATTCCTTTTATATGGATGGATTTCTAAATTTTATTTTAATATTTTTAAAAGGACTTATTTATTTACTTATTTATTTGAAAGGCAGAGTGACAGAGAAAGATAGAAAAACATCTTTGATCCACTGGTTCACTCTCCAAATGGCCACCACAAGCAAGTCTGGGCTGGCCTGAAGCCAGGAGCTAGGAACTACATCCAGGTCTTCCACATGGGTAGCAGGGCCCAAGTACTTGGGCCATCTTACAGTGTTTCCCTGTATCAGCAGGGAGCTGGGTTGGAAATGGAGTAGCTGAAACTTGAACTGGCTCTCCTATGTGGGATGCCAGTATTACAAGCAGCAGCATAACCCACTGTGCCCCAACATGTATACATAGGTGTAAAAATTTTTTGCAGCAAAATTATCTTTTTTTTTAGAAAACTTTAATTTAATAAATATAAATTTTGAAGGTACAACTTTTGGATTATAGTGGTTTTTCTTCCCATAACCACCCTCCCACCCACAAACCATCCCATCTCCAGCTCCCTCTCCCATCCCATTCTTCATCAAGATTCATTTTTAATTATCTTTATATACAGAAGATCAACTTAGTATACACTAAGTAAAGATTTCAACCAAAGCAAAATTATCTTTTAATTCCATTTCCCATAAACTTTGTGAAGTGACTGTATACTTTGCTACCCTTGTGGGTATCACTACACATGTGTTTACCAGGAACAGGCAACCTGTATTATTAGTACATCAGTGAATGATACCCAAGATAAAATTGTTGGTGGCCTTCACACTTCTTTTCTGCTTTCTTGCCTGGAACAAGATTGAGAAAACTTGATAAATGTTTGTTAAATGAATTAAGTGTCTGCCTGCCTTCTCCTCCTCCCCACTCCCTCACTTACAAAAAAAGCAAAACCATAACTCTTTTTTCCTTTTAGCTGCTGCTTCTGCACGAGGATTAGACCTGAAAGTGAGGTTCCCAGTTAAGAACGTTTATTTTCCATACTAGTGACATTAGCTAAAAGAGGTGGTTTTGGGACCAACATTGTGGCGTAGCACTAAAGCCACTGCCTGCCATGCCTGGCATCCTGTGTGGGCTCTAGTTCATGTCCCAACTGCTCCACTTCCTATCTTCTGTCATCTGGTTCACTCCCAAAATGGCTACAAAGGCCAGAGCTGTGCCGATCCGAAGCTGGAAGCCAGGAGCTTCTTCTGGATCTCCCGCGCAGGTGCAGGGGCCCAAGCACTTGGGCCATCTTCTTCTGCTTTCCCAGGCCATAGCAGAGAGCTGGATTGGACAAAGAGTAGCTGGATCTAGAACTGGCGCCTATATGGGATGCCAGCACTGCAGGCGGCAGCTTTACCCGCTACACCACAGTGCCCCAGGATCACTGCTCTTAATTCACTAGACCAGAAATGCAGGTGGTGTCATTAATGTGCTTGCTAAGTCCCACTATTTGCATAGTCCATGATCTATAGTTAGAAACCATAGTACATACCTGAAAAACTTCCTGAATAATATTTTTTTCCTAGCTCTGTGCCATTCCACCTTCTAGAGATATTTGTTAATATCTTTAAATGCATACCTTTATTTTTAAAAGATTATTTAGTAAAACCTGGCTCAAAACTCTCCTACCTTATTTAGAATTTGAATGGAATATATTTTATAAAAACTTTTATTGACTAAAATTTAAAAGATAGGGTGGGGTTCAGGGACAGATATCTCCATCCACTAGTTCACTCCCAAATGCCCACTACAAACACCAGCCCCTGAAATAGATTTTTTCCCTAACTCCTGCCATACTGATCTGCATCTTTTCATTGTAAGCTAATGTAATTTTTTACTGTAATTTTATACCCAAACATATGTTGCTTTGTCTTTGTAATAACTTTTTGTGTTTTGTCATCCTAATCAAATACCCAAAGAATGGGAAATTGATAGTTCTTTTGGATCTTTTTTCTCAACTACAGTTTTTGTAGTCTTGACTTGTCACTTAAATTCATGTTACTCGACATATTCTTAACTTCTCATATTTTACTGGATGTTTCACTAATAAAATTACTTTTTCTTAGAGAATGAATGGCATTTTAATCATGAATTAGTACCCTATATTATGTATGTATATAAAACCATGTAATAGTATTATATTAACATAAGTTAAAAGTTACATAGCTTACATAAATGTAAAGCTAATTATAACAGATTATTGAGATTTGGATTAATTACCATTCTTTATAAATGTTTCTGTGGTACCTGTGATAAGAATTAAGGTTTAAATGACCCAGAAAGAAACCTAGGAACTGGATTTTGGATAATGTAGTGATTTAGAATCCAGGCTTGGGCATCAAGCCTGGACTTGAAAACCAACTTAGCAGTTTGGTAACTTTGGGCAAGTTAGACTTTCTGAATCTGTTTCTCATCTGAAAATGAGCCTAGTAATACCAGTCTGTGAGGATAAAATGAGATGGTATCTATGAAATACCTACACAGTGTATAGTATGTCTCCTGTGCATAATGATGGTTTATTAAAATTCTGCTGTCAGTATTACTTAGTGTTCATTTTTTGCTTTGTGAAAATAGTACAGCAAGCTCATCTGAAGTGTCAGTATTGTTTTCTCTGCTAAAGGCTGCTTGAATAGCAGAGGAGAATGTGCTGAAGGGAAGAAAAAGGAAAAAACCCAATGAGAAAAGAGGGATGGAGGGAAGCAAAAGAATGGAAGGGTGTGAGAGAGTAAGCATTGAGATAGCAGAAAGTAGACATTTCCCTCCCGTCCAGATAGACAGGAATAAAAAGGCAGAAATGAGGGGAAACAGTTCATGGAGAGGACAGTAAAGAGATGATTCTGTAGGAAGTTATTCTGACCATAATCCTCTACATGTTTCCTTTTTTTGTAGATATTCCTTTATCATTTTTCATGTATGGGCTGAGTCCTGATCCTAACTGTATGATGTTAGATAATATTGAAGAGTGGTAAGTATTTCAAGTAATGGTTTGCTACTGCATATAATACTGTATTGATTTTTTAAATTCATCCTACAATTAATTTATAAATAATTTTGGAAATAAGATATATAAAGAATGTGTTTTATCACACATTGCAATACTTCGAAAGTTTGTAAATATTTATCATGGATAGAAATATTTACTTGATACAGTTTTAGTCCATTCAGGCTGCTATTATAAAATAGCATAAATTAGCTAACTTATAAACAACAGAAATTTGTTTCTCATGGTTCTAGAGACTGTAAAGTCCAAGACCAAAGAGGTAACATACTGAGTGACTAATGAGGCTGGGAAAAGGGATTGGCTAGTTCCCTGGAACCTCTTTTGTGAGGGTTCTAACCTTCATACCTAATCACTTTCAAAAGACTATGGTTCTTAATACTGTAATGTTGATGATTAGGTTTGAATACATGAATTTGGGGTACACATTCAAACCATAGCAGGTATATATTTTATAAGGACCTATACTTTGTGCAAGAGATAGGGAAATGAGTATGTTATAGTCCAGTGAAAAAGCGAGGCCAATAAATAAGTGATCTTAATGTAACATAAGAATTGAACCTTTGATAACTGAATTGGAAAGTCATACTGATTTGCAAGTATTGCTTAGAATACTTGTGGTATACAGGGTTTGGAATTGGCATTTTGAACCTACACACAAGTAGGACACAAAAATAAATTATTTTGTAACCAGATTTTTTCCATTTTTACTCAAAAGTGGTATATCATATAGATTTTAGTTTTTTTTTTTTTATTTTGACAGAGTTAGTAAGAGAGACAGAGAGATAGGTCTTCCTTCCATTGGTTCACTCCCCAAATGGCCGCTACGGCCGGAGCTGCGCTGATCCAAAGCCAGGAGCCAGGTGCTTCCTCCTGGTCTCCCATGTGGGTGCAGGGACCCAAGCACTTAGGCCATCCTCCACTGCCTTCCGGGGCCACAGCAGAGAGCTGGACTGGAAGAGGAGCAACCAGGACTAGAACCCGGCACCCATATGGGATGTCGGCACTGCAGGCAGAGGATTAACCAAGTGAGCCATGGCGCCAGCCCCAAGTTTTAGTTTTTAAAGATTTATTTATCTGAAAGGCAGAGTGACTGAGGAGTTGGGGGTAGGAAGATAGAGATTTTCCATCTACCGGTTTACTGTCCAAATGCCTGCAACAGCCAGGGGCTGGGACAAGCTGAAGCCAGGAGCCAAGAACTCAGTCTCCCATGTGAGTGGCAGGGACCCACGTGCTTAGGTCATCATCTGCTTCCTCTCAGGTACTTTTGTAGGAAACTGGATTGGAAGCACAGGCAGATTTGATCCCAGGCACTCTGATGTGGGATACAAATGTTCCAAGCAGGAACTTAACCTGCAGCACTATAATGCCCACTCCAATAATACTATTTAGTTAATTCTAAAAATGGAGTTTACTTTCCAAGGATGGAAATTAGACTCACTGTTCACATATTACAGAACAAAAGTGCCATAGTCGGGGAATGAAATAATTCTAAGTTAATACATTTTCTATGTGATTTTGAAAATTAGGGGAAAATCTGAGCTGTTTAACATACAAAGTTACCAAATTGTAAGGCATTAACTAGCATCTAATGAGTGATTTCTTGTATGTGGCTGTATGTAGAACAGAGAAAGTGTAAACAGAGTCTGAAAGTGGTAGGAAATGATAAGAGCAGATATTTGATGAGGCAGAATTAGGACCAGAACACCATGTTTGCTAACTTCTTGAACAAAATCCTTTCCAAAAACTTTTTTTTTTTAGTCCAATTTTATAAGGACAAATTGGAAAGTGAAGAGTTAGGCTAAATCCCAAGAGAAGCCAAGCTTCTCTCAACTGTGTGACACAGGATGGGTCTGAGAATTTAGATTACCCCCCATCACTGCCACCTTATTTTAACTAATTATTATGACCAGTTCGAGACTTTTTTACACCTGAGGAAAAAAACTAGCTTTTTCAATCTTAGTATAGTCTTTGAAATAAATCTGGAAGAAGCTTTATTCAGTAGCATTCCATAATATCTTTGTTAAATTCATCCAAAAATATCAATATTTATTCTCCCTTAATAGCTCAAATTTATAGTTTCATGAATTGCTTAGGGCTTAGAAATATACCATAATCTAGAGTGTGAAGATTTCTTTTGTTACAACATATCTTTCTTTAAAAAAAAAAAAAGATTCACTTATTAGGGCCAACATTGTAGCATAGAAGGTAAACCCACTGCTTACAGGGCCAGCATCCCATATGAATACCAGTTCATATCTCACCTGCTCTGCTTCTGATCCAGTTCCCTCCTGATGGCCTGGGAAAAGCAGCAGGAGATGGCCTAAGTGTTTGGGCCCCTGCCATCCATGTGGGAGACCTGGATAAAGCTCCTTGCTCCTGGCTCCAGCTTGGCCCAGCAGTGGCATTGTGGCCATCTAGGGAGTAAACCAGCAAATCTCTTAAAAAAGAGAGAAAGAGAAAGAGAGATTTACTTGTTTGAGAGAGTTAGAGTTTCCATCTACTGGTTCACTTCTCAGATGGCCGCAATGGCCAGGGCTGAGCTTTGTCTGAAACTAGGAGCCAAGAACTTTATCTAGGTCTCGTACCTGGGTGGCAGGAGCCCAAATACTTGGGCTATCTTGCATTACTCTTCCCAGGCTGTTAGCAGGAAGCTGGATGAGAAGTGGAGCTACAGGGACATGATCCAGCCCCGTATAGCATGCTGGCATTGGAGGCAGCAGTCCTGCCTGCTATACCACAGCCTCGATGTAGCGTATCTTTCTAAGGAAGTAGTTAATATGACTGCTGATTTAAGAAGCACACAGGTTCTGCTTGTTGGGGGACAGTGTCGTGGCGTAGTGGGTAATTCACTTAATTGGGGCCAGCATTGCAGTATAGCAGGTAAAGCCACGCTTACAGCCACTGTCTGCAATGCCAGCATCCCATATGGGCACCAGTTCATGTCTTGACTCCTCCACTTCTGATCCAACTACCTGCTAATGGGCTGGGAAAAGCAGTAGAAGACCTTGGGCACTGCTACACTCATGGGAGACCTAAAAGAAACTGCTTGCTCCTGGCTTTGGCCTGGCTTAGTACTGGCCATTGCAGACATCTGGGGAATGAATCAGTAGGTGGAAGATTCTCCTCTCTCTCTCTCTCTCTAACTCTGACTTTCAAATAAATGAATCTGAAAAAAAAAAAAAAAAGATTCTGTTTGTCTAAATCTTTTTAACCTGAGTAAAGTATCAACAGAGCAGGAATGTTCACTTGGGAGTTATATTGACTTTTTTTAAAAATAAACCTTTGTCATTCTTACTAGTTCAGATGACTACAGGTATTACTGTGCAGTTGTTATAAACCTTTGTCCCTGCACCACAATGCCCTCTTGAGAAACAGAACTCAACAGATGGCTCAGCAAATAAAAAATAATTTGTTTATGTATACATAGCATTCATTCTAAAGGAGTCTGAGATTGGCAGTGGCACAGAAAACAAGATGAGAGAAAAATTTAAAATAACCCCTGGTGGTTATTTTAATTAAAAACATAATAGAACTATCACTCTGCCTCCTTTGCTATTTTGATTCCAGTTTTCTGTTAATTTAATTTAAAAGAATGGGGATAACCTAGAATCACTTTTTGTTTTAATTTTTATTTATTTGAGAGGTAGAGTTACAGAGAGAGAGAGAAAGGCCTTCCATCCACTGGCCCACTCCTCAGACGGGCCACAGCAGCCAAAGCTGAGCTGATTCAAGCCAGGAGCCAGGAGCTTCCTCTAGGTCTCCCTTGTGGGTGCAGGGCCCAAGGCTTTGTGCCATCTTCCACTGCCCTCCGAGTCCACAGCAGAGAGCTCGACTGGAAGAGGGGCAGTCGGGACTAGAACTGTACCCGTATGGGATTCTGGCACCACAGGTGGAGGCTCAGCCCACCACACCACAGCGCCGGCCCTAGAATCTCTTTTTAAATAATAATTTCTGCCTTCTGTATATATAAGACTGAGTAACAAGAATTTTTAAAAATATATAATCATCATTGTCCTGCATTTAGGTATTCCAGATACTTCTCTTTCCTCCCAAGTTCTAAGTCACATAGCAAAACCTCAAAGGACTTGGGAAAGAATAAAAGATAGAACTATATAAGTCAACCCAATAAACTTGAACTTTCTGTGAAATGTAGGTGTCCAAAAATAGTTGACATGTATACCCTTGAATAAACCTATACATAAACCTGGTGGGATGCCATATAATAATGGCTTCAAAGACGTTGAATCTGAAGTCAGTAAGAAAAAATGATCTGCTACGCAACCAGATAGATGCTCCTATCTGAATTGAAAAAAGGTCAACAACATACTTTTTTTTTTAAGATTCATTTTATTTATTTGAAAGGCAGAATTATAGATATGCAGAGGCAGAGAGAGAGAGAGAGAAGTCTTCCATCCACTGGTTCACTCTTCAGATGGCCTCAACAGCTGGAGCTGAGCTGATCAGGAGCCAGAAGCTTTGTCTGGGTCTCCTACATGGGTGCAGGGGCCCAAGGCTTTGTACCATCTTCTACTGCCCTCCCAGGCCACAGCAGAGAGCTGGATTAGAAGAGGAGTAGTCGGGACTTGAACTGGCACCCATACGGGATTCTGGTGCTGCAGGTGGAGGTTCAGCCCACCATGCCACAGCGCCAGCCCGGTCAACAACATATTTTAAAAGAAGAGGATTATTAACGGATGTACTTTATTGATAGCAGTTTAAAAACATCCTGTGAACCTTCAGCAAAGCTTGGTTTGTAACTTTCAGTACAGGAAAAAAGTATTGTTTAACTGTACCTCTTCAGGCTCCTCATCACCAATTCAATAGACTTTTATTGACAATTTTTGCAGGATTATATGATAACCTGAATAGTTACATTATGCATTGTTTTGGTTTGAGTTTTTCTTTTTCATCATTTGGATCATAATCCTTTTATGAACTTGTTGACTAAAGATCTATTTAATCTGACACATAAGGTATCTTCTAAAAATCTTCTTACTGTGTTTAAGCTACTGTAACAGAATACCATAAACTGGGTAATTCATATACAGCCAAAATTATTTCTCATAGTTCTGCAGTCTGAGAAGTACAGGATCCCGGTGCTGGCGGATTCATTATTTCATGAAGGAGCACTTCCTGGCTCATAGATATCCATCTTTTTGCTGTGTCCTCACATGATAGAAGGACTAAGGAAGGTCTCTGGGATCTGTTTTTGTTTTTTTTTTTAAGATTTATTTATTTATTTATTTGAACAGCAGAATTCCAGAGAAGCAGAGATAGAGGGAGAGAGAGAAAGAGAGATCTTCCATTTGCTGGTTCACTCCCCAAATAGCTGCAGCTGCTATACCTATGCTAGTCTGAATCCAGGAGCTTCTTCTGAGTCTCCCATGTGGGTACAGGGGCCCAAGGTCTTGGGCCATCTTCTACTGCTTTCCCAGGCCATAGCAGAGAGCTGGATCAGAAGTGGAGCAGCCAGGTCTTGAACCAGGGCCTATATGGGATGCCAGCACTGCAAGCTGAGACGTTACCCACTACACCACAGCACCAAACCCCAAAATCTGTTTCATAAAGGCATTAACTGCATTCATAAAGATGCCACCCTTGAGACCTAATCACCTAAAGGCCTGATGGTACCACTTCCAAATACCATCAACATTGGACTTTTCATCAGGTTTTCTTCAGCTTTGTAGATTGTAGTTTAGCTCTTATATTTAGGTCCATTTTGAGGTAATTTAGTATGTAATTTAAATTAAAGGTCCAACTTCATTCTTTAGCACGTGAGTATCCAGTTCTGGCAGTATTTGTTGCAAAGACTGCATTCCAGTGGAATGGACTTGGCACCCTTGTGGAGCATCATTTTATCATATATGTAGAGTTTTTTGGTGACTCTTCATTCTGTTCCATTGGTTTTGATGTCTGTCTACACCAGTACCAAGCTCCAGGAATAATAGGAGCTTATGGAAGTGAATAAATGAATGTAAACAAGTGAATGGATAAATACACACACACACATATGTATATTTCTCATACAGGAAGCAATGTATTATAAATAAAAAGTACAAAAAATAAAGAGAAGACACACTTAAAAGCATTCAAATGTTGAAATCACCAAAATATTTTTTAAAGAAGTGGGAGGAGGTTGAAGGTGTGTGTGGTGGATATGAAGAGTAAGATACAGATTTTTCAAAGAGTCAGATGTAGCTTTTAACAAGTGAAAATCATAATAATTGGAATTTAAAAAATTCAGTGAACTCATGGCAGATCAGACATGGCTGAAGAGAGAATGAACCAGATATGACGTGAAAGTCATGATATGATTATTAGGTAAGGATAAGAATGAAAGGATTAAGAAATATTAACAATAAAAGTAGAAATTTGAACATAGATACAGAAGTTATATACTAAGGAAATAGAACAATCCTACAACAATATGTAATGATTATATTGCTGAAAATTTCATATAACTTTTGAAAGATACCAAATCTTAGATACAAGTTCATAAAATACTTAGCCCCAAATATCACAAAGAAAGTGCAGAACACCAGAGACAATGAGATTTTAAAAGCTGCCAGAGAGGAACTTTTCCCACAAATTAATGACTATTTATTTGAAAGAATTACAAAGAAAAGGAGAGACAGACAGAGAGATCTTCCATCTGCCAATTCACGCCTCAAATGGCCACAACAGCCAGGGCTAGAGTAAGCCAAAGCCAGGAGCCTGGAATGCCATCCTGCTCTCCCATGTGGGTGGCAGGGGCCCCACCACTTGGGCCATCTACCACTGCTGGATTGGAAGCAAAGCATCCAGGAATGAAACTGACACTCATATGGGATGCCGATTCAAGTCCCAGTTTTCTCCCAAAATTGATCTCAAGATTCAATGAAATTTCACCTAAGACCCGAACAAAATTAAGACATACTTGATTTAATATGGGTGTAAATGTGCACTCTGGCCTCAGAATCAGCCCTTAAAGCATTCGGATCTGGCTAAAAAGCCTATGAGAGTGTTTCAGGCATGGAAAGCCAAGACACTCTGGCAAAAAAAAAAAAAACCTAAATGAAAGATCTCTGTGAGTGAGATCCCAGCGGAAAAAACGGGCCATCAAAGAAGGAGGTACCTTTCTCTGAAGGGAGGAGAGAACTTCCACTTTGACTATGACCTTGTCTAAATAAGATCGGAGTTGGCAAACTCAAGAGGCTTCCATAGCCTTGGCAACTCATGACAAGAGCCTCGGGTGTTTACTAACACCATAAATAAGAGTGTCAATTATTAAATCAACAACAGGAGTTACTGTGCACTTACTCCCCATGTAAGATCTCTCTCCTTAGTGTATTGTACTATGTGAATTAACAGTATAACTAGTACTCAAACAGTACTTTATACTTTGTGTTTCTGTGTGGGTGCAAACTGTTGAAATCTCTACTTAGTATATACTAAATTGATCTTCTGTATATAAAGATAATTGAAAATGAATCTTGATGTGAATGGGTTGGGAGAGGGAGCGGGAGATGGGATGGTTGCAGGTGGGAGGGAGGTTATGGGGGGGGAAAGCCGCTATAATCCAAAAGTTGTACTTTGGAAATTTATATTTATTAAATAAAAGTTTTTTTAAAAAGTGTGTAAATGCAAAGATACAATAGAAAAATATGGTTCTTTTTCTTTTGATTTTCCCAGATACACTCATATATAAGATTTATTACAGTAGATGCAGAGATGCAGACTGAAGAGCCCAGTATTTATGCATTTATACAAAGTTAATTTATGTCAGAGATGGCATCACAAAAAAATAGAAACAGGAAATGTTATTGAAATAAATGCTAACAGACTTTAATATTCTTATGGAAAATTCAGCTTTTATTTCTTACTTTTGATAAAAAATGAATTTGAGGCAAAATGAAAACTTAGAGGTGATAGGTAAGACTATAGAAGTTTTAGAAGAGAATATAGGGTATTATCATTATGACGTGGGAGACAACTATTTCTTAAAGTTGACCAAAAGCAAAAAAGCACAAAATAGATGATGTTCATAATATTTACATTAAATATTTGTTTAAAAAAGAAGACAAATATAAGAAGTGAGAGACATTATATGCAACATGTATAACCAAAGAGATAGTACCTGATAACAATGATTTCTTCCAAAACAGTAAACAGCTTCATGAAAAAAATGGGTAAAAATCATGAACAGAGATTTCACAAATTACCAATGAACATACTGAGCAAGTGATTCATCTCATCAAAAATTGGAGAAATATAAACTAACCACAATGAGATACCATTCACACCCATAAAGTTGGCAGAAAATAATATATTCTGACATCAGGTATTGGTAAGAATATGGGACAGCTTAGGCCAGCATAGTGGCACAGCCAGTTAAGCCACTGCCTACAATGTTGACATCCCATATGAGTACCAGTTTAGTCTTAGCTGCTCCATTTCCAATCCAGCTCCTTGCTAGTGAGCCTGGGAAAGCAGCAGAGTATGGCCCAAGTACTTGGGCCCCTACACTCATGTGGAAGATCTGAATGAAATGCCCAGCTTTGACCTGGTCCAGCCCCAGCCACTGCAGCCATTTGGGCAGTGAACCTGTGGATGGAAGATCTCTTTCCCTCTCTCTGTCACTCTACCTTTCAAATAAATAAATTTTGAGGCCGGCGCTGCGGCTCACTAGGCTAATCCTCCGCCTTGCAGCGCCGGCACACCGGGTTCTAGTCCCGGTCGGGGCACCGATCCTGTCCCGGTTGCCCCTCTTCCAGGCCCGCTCTCTGCTGTGGCCAGGGAGTGCAGTGGAGGATGGCCCAAGTCCTTGGGCCCTGCACCCCATGGGAGACCAGGAGAAGTACCTGGCTCCTGCCATCGGATCAGCGCGGTGTGCCGGCCTCAGCGCGGTGCGCCGGCCGCAGCGCGCTACCGCGGCGGCCATCGGAGGGTGAACCAACGGCAAAAGGAAGACCTTTCTCTCTGTATCTCTCTCTCTCACTGTCCACTCTGCCTGCCAAAAAAAAAATAAATAAATAAAATAAATAAATAAATAAATTTTGAAAATGTATACATATGGGACAACTGAAAGTTTTGTACACTACTGGTGGTAATGTATAATAAAAGATTCAAAAGTTAGGTTATGGGGCTGGTGTTGTATAGCAGGTAAAGCCACCGCCTATAATGCGGGCATCCCATATAGGCGCCTGGTTCATGTCCCAGCTGCTACACTTCTGATCCAGCTCCCTGCTAATGCCCTGGGAAAAACAGAAGAATATGGCCCAAATGCTTGGGTCCCTGCTACCCACGTAGGAGACCTGGAAGAAGCTCCTGGCTCCTGGCTTTGTATTGGCCCAGCTCTGGCCACTGTGGCCATTTAGGGAGTGAACCAGCTGATGGAAGACCTCTCTCTCTGCCTTTGCCTTTCTGTAACTTTGCTTTCAAATAAATAAATCTTTTTTAAAAATCGGGTTATAAAAATATTAATGTTTTTCTGTAGGAATAATTTAACAAAATTAAAGACAAAAATTTTGCAATATGTGTGCATTTGACAGACAAAACTAACTTCTCTATATAAAGTCTTTACAAATCATTAACTAAAATGCTGTCTTCCCTGTAAGATTGGAAATAAGCAAGAAAAGGCAGCAGCAAGTGATTCACAAAAAAAAGCTCTAATTCACTGATAATGAAAAAGGCAAATTAAAACCACAAGGTTCTATTTTTATTTATCAAGTTTGCTAAGATTATATTTGATGAAATAATAAAGACAATTATTTTATTAGTAGTAAAAAATTAATTTAAGCAACAGTAAAGACCAAATAGAGAATGGTGACTTGAGAAATTAAAAAAACACCACCTGGGAAATAGCTGTAAGGTCAGAATTATGATGTCATAGAAGTCTGTTTTAAAAGTGTATTATTTCAAGGGAAGGTTGGTGTTACCAGTTTCAGACATAAAGAGGGAAAAGTAAATTATGAGCCAGAAATGTACTAATGGGAATAAGGGACTGATGTGGACATTGTTGGTGACTTTGAAGATGGCTGTTTAGGTAAAGTAATACGGTAGAAATGAAGGTAATCATTGAGAGGGAGTGCAAATGAACTAGGTAAGAGCAAATGTGAGCGTAGTAAATTCTGTTTATTTTTGAATGATCAACTTTGAAAGGCTGTTTACTGCTGTTGGGAAGAAGACAGAGAAGCACAGGAGTGATGAAATTCAGAATATACTAAGGAGACGAGTGAGACAATGGCCAGTGTAGGAGAAAGAGCCCTGAAGTGGAAGTGGTGAGACCCAGGTTTCATTCATGCCAACTCTTTAAGTTGCTTCACCATGAAAGGGTTGGCAGACTTTGTGTAAAGTGATAGATAGTAAAACTATTTTAATCTCTGTGGGCCAGAGGGTTTATGCCATACTTACTTAACCAAGTTTTCCTAACAGGGAAGTAGCCATAGATAATAGAGAATGCCTGGGTATGGCTATGTTTCATCCAGTAAAATGGTGGACACTGATATTTGAATTTCATATAATTATGTGACATCAAATATTCTTGACTTTTTTTAGTCCTTTCAGAGTGTAAAAGCCATTGTTAGCTTGTGGGACTTGCAAAACAGATAGTGGATTGGATTTGGCCAACAGGCTACCAATATATGTTCTCTAAAATGAAAAGTTGGGCTAAAATATGTTTATTCTCTACATTGTGTAGACTTGCGTGAGGAATTCTTGTTGACTTAATTGGCCTGTTTAAGTTTATCATCTATACTGATTTATGTTGAGCAGAACCAATTCTGTCCCATTTAGAATTCTGCACAACATAGAATTTGTGTTTGTGACTAAAGTTCCAAGAATATTGTTTATGCAATAAGGATTCTCCTGAGATAACATGGGAAATGATATATAATAATAATGTCTTTAATATTTTAAAACAGAATTTAAGGGCCAGCACCATGGCTTACTTGGTTAATCCTCCGCCTGCAGCGCCGGCATCCCATATGGGCGCCGGGTTCTAGTCCCGGTTGCTCCTCTTCTGGTCCAGCTCTCTGCTGTGGCCCAGGAAGGCAGTGGAGGATGGCCCAGGTGCTTGGGCACCTGCACCCACGTGGGAGACCAGAAAGAAGCACCTGGCTCCTGGCTTCGGTTCGGTGTAGCTCCAGCCATGGCAGCCATTTCGGGGGTGAACCAACGGAAGGAAGACCTTTCTCTCTGTCTCTCTCTCACTGTCTAACTCTACCTGTCAAATAAATCTAAAAAAAGTTTTTAAAAAACCCAGAATTTTTTTTAAAAAAAGGTATATTTTGGGACATAAAGTATTATTTGGCACAAATAAAAAGAATTTGTAAAAGAAACGTGTTTATTTCTCAGAAAACCTTGAAACTATTGTTTGTTTTTATAAAGAAGGAAGGTTAATAAACATTTAACGATGTTAAAAAATAAGTGACAAAATGATCTATGTGGAAGTTTTAAACAGTACTAAGGCCAGCACTGTGGCTCAATTGGCTAATCCTCCACCTGTGTCGCCGGCACCCCAGGTTCTAGTCCTGGTCAGGGCGCCGGATTCTGTCCCAGTTGCTCCTCTTCCAGTCCAGCTCTCTGCTGTGGCATTGGAGGGCAGCGGAGGGTCGCCCAAGTGCTTGGGTCCCTGCACCCGCATGGGAGACCAGGAGGAAGCACCTGGCTCCTGGCTTCAGATCGGCGCAGCGCCGGCCGTGGTGGCCATTATGGGAGTGAACCAATGGAAGGAAGACCTTTCTCTCTGTCTCTCTCTGTCTATAATTCTACCTGTCAAATAAAAAAAAAAGTACTAAAAAATTTTGTATATGCTAATGCTTTGTATATTTAAAATTACCTTCAATTACCTCATTTTTGGAAACTTATCACAACTGACCATAGATTTTTGTTAAGGACACTGGAATTTCTAAGTTCAGTGGAAAACAATTGTTATTAAGGACTGATAGTAATCAGATTCTTTTTTTTTTTTTTTTTTTTTTGTAATCTATGGTCCATAACCAAGTGATCTCAAGTATTCAAGTTTCTAATGTTTAGGAACAGACCCAAGAAACTCACTATAAATGTTAGCTTAAAAATAGACCTTGAAGGGATTAAGTCTAGTTTGGTCACTTGACATAAAAGTTCATTTTATTTTCTGCTAACTTGTCTTTGAAAATATATTATCATTACTATGCTCCTAAGCACTGAAACAAAATCAGTGAATTTCAGAAGTCTTTCCTTTATTTATAAATTCTACTACAGAAACATCTTGTAGGATACCATATGGCTGAAGTCATCCAGCTTTCCTGAATATATAATTTAGCTGTAGTTAAAGGCAATAATGAAGATTATCTCAGCAGTTGGCTCCAAGTAAAATATTTCAAATGATTGTTCTGCACTTTTATATGCTGTTGATGTAGATCCTGATTAAAGAGGCTTTTTTGGTTTCTCCACCGACTACATTACCATGTGAGAAGTGGAGTTTTGGCAGTTATCTCTGGAGTTGATTGATGTATCTGATGTGACTGGATGTGAGGAGGACTCATTTTCTACTTCTTGTTTTAGAGTTCTCTGTCCGTTCCGTCTTCTGATTCATATTTGGCAAATAGATCACAAGACCACCTTTCATAAGAGGCAGAGGAGAAAAGGGCAGGGATTGGAGGGGAAAATCCTTTGTGAACATTATGTAGAATCTTATCCATTGTGATCATTCTGTAGAATTTTGCCATCTCAACCTGTATTGTGATGTAGTGTTTTAACTAAGGAGTTAATAGGTATCTAGAGGCCCATGAACTATATTATGAAATGGTATGGGAAGTGCCTGCTTCCACATATTTCAGAGCTCTATAGGTTTCCTTTGATACTCTATAGGTTTATTTCAGAGCTCTATAGGTTTCCTTTGATACTGTATAAGTTTCCTTTGATACTTGGTTGTGTTAAAAAAAAAAAGGGAGAATAGGGTTGGAGAGAGAAGACAGGAAGGAAAAGGGAATATGGAAGAGCATCTCTGTTAAATACGGCAAAAGTGTTTTCAACTGTAGAATGATGTTATGGAAGAGTAGCTAATGCGTGATTGGTGCAGCCCATCAACTGTAAGATTGTCATGTAATCACTTATGACATTTTTAAATTTTTGTTAAATCCAGAGATTCTGATTAGTCACAGAGTGTATAGAAACAATACTTTAAAAAAAAGTTTTTGGCAAGAATTTTACAAAATGTTTGTAAAAATTGTTAATGACTGGAAGTCTTTTTTTTTTTTTTTTTTTTTTTTGGACAGGCAGAGTTAGAGAGAGAGAGACAAAGTGAAAGGTCTTCCTTCTGTTGGTTCACTCTCCAAATGGCTGCTACAGCTGGTGCACTGCGCCGATCCGAAGCCAGGAGCCAGGTGCTTCCTCCTGGTCTCCCATGCGGGTGCAGGGCCCAAGGACCTGGGCCATCCTCCACAGCACTCCTGGGCCACAGCAGAGAGCTGGACTGGGAGAGGAGCAACCAGGACAGAATTTGGCGCCCCAGCCAGGACTAGAACCTGGGGTACCGGCACCACAGGCGGAGGATTAGCCTAGTGAGCCGCGGTGCCGGCCCAATGACTGGAAGTCATTGAGCTTTTCAGGAACACAGCTTTTGGTTACCCAGTTACATGAATTACAAGGAAAAGGTCTGTTAACAGGGAAAAAGAACAAGGGTTTTTAATAGTATATAAAAACAAAATTGTGAATTCATTTTCTGTTTTGGGGAACCTGGAAAATTGAGTTGAAACCTATTGATGGTGTGACCAAGAATATAGTTAAGTCCATTTAAGAACTTCTAAATGATTACTGCCATTGCCTTTTGTGTATTAATTGACCTTTTTGCTTGATAACTTTGCATTGATTTTAGGCCTCCAACAAAATGGAAATGAAAGAGATTGCTAAACCCAAGGCGCTATGGAAAATGAGCTCACCTAGTGAACCTTCATTATTTACTGGTGTAGAAGTCAGTGCTTTAAAGAAATTTACCATTCCCAAGATCAGGAAGACAGCTGAGAAAGGTAAAATTTCTGTAGACAATAGGATTTTTATAAATAACTACTATTAAACTTCTCTGATTCTTAGTTTATGTTCCTTTTCTACTTTGACTCTCTGTAAAATAAGATCACATTTTTAATTCTTGAAATGTATACATGTACTTCTAGTTTCTCACAAAATGGAATAGAAAACATCTCATATCCTGCTCAGTAAGTATGTCTTAAAATCCCTAGACACTATATATTTATAGCCAAAAAAAAAAAAAAAAAGGCTTTCAGAGGTGAAGAGACGAGCCAGCTATGAAAATGAGACTAATTGAATGACGTAGCAGTGCGTTCCCCAGATTTTCTGTTTCCTCCCTGTCTCACACTGTATGTCTGTAATACGGAATGATATACAACCATTCCATCCCTGCCCCCCACAAAAAAGGCTGTTCTGTGTTGCCAAAACAGTGAGAGAGACAGCCTAAAAAGACAGAAACCTAGTTGATATTAAACCACCCTGTTCTTGTAAAAAACACTGGAGTTGGGGGGTGTGAAGCAGAGAACATGGCCCTTGCACTTTTTTCATCAAAGACAAAATTAAGAGCAGAGACTTGGGCTTGTGCTTCTTCCCCGCCCTGCCAGGGTGATACCAAAGGAAGCCAAGGGGAGGGTTGAACTGCAGCGTCTACCCGGCAGGAACAAGGTACCCTTCTTCCTGCCAAAGGTGCCAGTGATGACCTGGTGGGGAGCTTAGACTTCCGCCATGGCACATCAAGAATGTGCTCTCCTCCTTGCCTGTCTCCTGCCCCTGCAGGGTCATCACCACTCCGGTGGTTAGTTGTCTCTTCCCACAAGGGGGAACACAGACTTGAGACCCTAGCATCGTAACAAGGCATCTTTCCCCTACCACAGTGTCCGAGGAGACTGAGTGGGGAATGTGGACTTGTGCCTCTTTGCAGTTGTGGCAGGATACCATCTAGGGTGTGAACGAAGGCCCTGTAGAAAGCTAGGACTTCAGCACTGCTTTGGGAATCAGTGTTCCCGTGTCCCTGCCAGGAGTTCTTACTGGCAGCCGTTCCTCCTGCCAGTACAGTCTTAGTAAAGGCTTGGCAAATTAACTCAAGATTGAGTACAATCCAGAATCTCATGACAATTTCCAGATTGACCAGGATGCAATAAAAATCACCAATCTTAACCACTGACAAGAAAAATGCTCCACTTGAATGAAAAAGGTACTCAATATTTGGACAACACCAAGATGACAAAGGCTTCAGTAATCACACTTCTAGGTTTTTAACCATATCACTTGCAAATTTATGTCTGTGCAAAAGCCTGTATAGGATTTTGCAGCAGTTTTAATCATAATTGCCAACTTGGAAGTTAAAATGTCCTTTGGTATGTGAGTAGATAAATACAGTGTTGCCTCTAAACCAGGGATGGGGAACGTCTGGTCCACTGGCTGTATAAGACCCACAAAATCATTTGGTCTGACTCTGCCAAGGCAACCACAGGCAGGACTAGAAATTCACTAAATCTATAGAAATCCAATTTTTAACTTGATAATTTTATATGGCTTGCAAATAGTATTATAAATACCCAAATGGAGGCAGATGCTGTGGTTTAGTAGGTTAAGCCTCCACGTGCAGTGCTGGCACCCCTTAACAGGCGCCAGCTGTTCCACTGTTGATCCAGCTCCATCCTAATTACCTGGGAAAGCAGTGGACGATGGCTCAGGTGCTTGGGTTCCTTTTATGCATGTGGGAGACCCAGAAGAAGCTCCTGGCTCCCACCTTCGGATCGGCACAGCTCCGGCCATTGTGGCCATTTGGGTTGTGAACCAGCAGATGGAAGACCTTTCTCTCTGTCTCTGCCTCTCAAATAGATAAATAAATCTTTAAAAAAAAAAATAAAGCAAAATAAATATGCAAATGGTCCGTGAAGAAAAAGGTTCCCCACCACTGACCTAGACAATAGACTTACTTGGTGCTTTAAAAAAAAAAAAAAGGAAATTAACTATCAAACCATGGAAGGAAGTGGAGGAACCTTAAATACATATTGCTGTGTTAAAGCAGCTCATCTGAAAAGACTGCAGCCATGATTCCAACTATATGACATTCTGGAAGAGGAAAAACTAAGAAGATGGTAAAAAGATCAGTGGTTCCCAGGACATGGGACAAAAAGGATGAATAGATGGACCACGAAAGACTTCTAAGGCAGTGAAACCACTATGTGTGATACCATCATAATCTGTATGATACAACACCGGTCATAATCCATGGAGACAAGAGTGAACCCTAAGGTAAATGATGGACTCTGAGTGATAGTGGTATCTTGGTATAGGTTCATGAAGTTTAACAAATATGCTGCTCTGGCAGGGGATGTTGATAATGAGGTGAAGGCTGTGTGTGTGTGTGTGTGTGGAGTCCTGGGGTATATTGGAGATCTCCGTAACTTTGCAAGTTTTTCCATGAATGTGAAACTACTCTAACAATGTCTGTGAAGAAAACAAACAAAAAACCCACTCAGTGGGTTCAAGAGAAAAGAGTCCCGGTTGGGGCGCCGGATTCTATCCCGGTTGCCCCTCTTCCAGGCCAGCTCTCTGCTATGGCCCGGGAGTGCAGTGGAGGATGGCCCAAGTCTTTGGGCCCTGCACCCGCATGGGAGACCAAGAGAAGCACCTGGCTCCTGGCTTCAGATCAGCGCGATGCGCCGGCCGCAGCAGCCATTGGAGGGTGAACCAACGGCAAAAAGGAAGACCTTTCTCTTTGTCTCTCTCTCTCACTATCCACTCTGCCTGTCAAAAAAAAAAAAAAAAAAAAAAGAGTGGAAAGGCTCAGCATGTAGAAATTACCCAGTATGAGCAACACAGAAAGTAGAAAAATTGATACGGACTTTCTAAACTTGTAACACAACAAAAGAAATCCTGATATCTTTGTCATTGTATGTACTATCAGCAGGAAAAGGAATAGGGCTGAAAAATATTCAAAGAAATATTGGAGGCTGGTGCTGTGGTGTAGCAGGTTAGGACCCCAGCCTGCAGTGCTGGCATTCCATATATGTGCCTCTTCAAGTCCCGGCTGCGCCTCTTGCAATCCAGATCTGTGCTATGGCCTGGGAAAGCAGTGGAAAATGGCCCAAGTCCTTGGGCCCCTGCACTGCGTGGGAGACCTGGAGGAAGCTCCTGGCTCCTGGCTTCGGATCGGCTCAGCTCTGGCTGTTGCAATCATTTGGGGAGTGAACCAGTTGAGTGGAAGACCTCTCTCTCTCTCTCCGCCTCTCCTCTCTGTGTAACTCTGACTTTCAAGTAAATAAATAAATCTTTAAAAAAAAAAAAAGAAAGAAAGAAAGAAATGAAGGCAAAGACAGCAGTTCTGGTGAAAACAGAGGATTTATTTCCAGAGCATTCAGGATATTCTTGAAGCATTTGGACAGCTTACTATGTGTCTAGCATTCTTTGTCATTTTTTAAAAAAGATTTATTTATTTATTTGAAAGTCAAGAGTCACATAGAGAGAGGAGAGGCAGAAAGAGAGAGAGAGAGAGAGGTCTTCCATCCGATGGTTCACTCCCCAATTGGCCACAACGGCTAGAGCTGTGCTGATCCGAAGCCAGGAGCCAGGAGCTTCTTCTGGGTCTCCCACATGGGTGCAGGGTCCCAAGGACTTGGACCATCTTCCACTGCTTTCCCAGACCATAGCAGAGAGTTGGATCAGAAGTGGAGCAGCCGGGTCTTGAAGCTGTGCCCATATGGGATGCTGGCACTTCTGGCCAGGGCATTAAACAGCGTCAGCCCCTCTCTGTCATTTTTAAGTTACCCTGTGGCCAGAATCTTACATTGTCTCAGCTACAGGCAGAAAGCACAAGAAGAATTGAGAGCTTGCCAGCTGAAGATGCAGGCCGCTGTCGTCCATTGGTCATCTTGATATGGGGAAGTCAAACCATGTGGAGGTCAGGCTTTTGACAGTGGTAACATCTGGAATGCAGTCGTAACCCGTCACGGGTGTCCAGGACCTCCACAACAGCACGGGACTGCAGACACTGAGGAGGTTGTGGTGCTGCAGCAACTTGGGCAGCGCTGCTCTCCCCTTGAAGATTTGTTTTAAGGTTAGGAAACAGAAGCAGCCAAATGATGGCTAAAGCGAACGCCTAATGATTTCCCAGAGACACGCTTGTAAGATTGTCCTCACTTGAAGAGGAATGAACAGGAGTGTTGCTGTGAACAACAACAAAGTGGTAAACTTTCTCTGAGTTTTTTGTGCTAAAGTTTTGCCTAATTTCCTCAGAACACTATCTTAATTAGAAAGATGTTACTATTCTTTGGCCTTCCAGAAAATCGATAAACAACATGCTTTGAGCGGCCCCAAAACTATGCCTTTGCCTTTGACTGAGATGCATTGGCTTTGGTTGGATCACTCCCACATCTGGATACCCATTGCTTTGATCGTGCTTTACCTTCAGGATGGCACTGGTGAATCCGTGTCTCATCTCCTGTTACTGTTCTTGAAAGAAACGCTTCAAAGTCTTGATCTCACTTGCTTAAAATTTGCATTGAAGACTCTGCCCTTGTTGGAAGCTAATCTGGGTACAACAGTTTGGCTACCCATCAGGCAAAGTTTGCCCAGTTTTTAAGTCAGAACTGTGAAAGATGAACCAGTTGAGATGTTTATGATGTTGTCTGTTCCACTGTTAATCGTCATTTCTTGCAGATCGATGTGGTAGATGCTCCACCACAGTGGACTTCATCGTCAGTATGATCCCATTGCTTCTTTAAATGAATTACCCATTTATAAACGGCAGATTTATTGAGGGATCGTCCCCGTAAACCTTTCATTAAATATCAGTGATTGCACCATTCCTCCACCCAAGTGTCACCATCACACATAGAGATACAGA